>NC_030813.1:43021158-43323274 GCF_001704415.2 Capra hircus
CCTACTTGACCTCTGTGCTCTATCCACTTAATCAGAAATCCCCATGGCTAACTCAATTTGAGTGGAGTCTGATGCGACCATGACTCTTATTCGTCCAAAACAGATCTTGTGGCTGTAACTCAGCCATCATGGCACTTGCTCAAGCCTCTGGTAATAATACGCAGAGCAGAAAGGAATTTCTCAGAGAACTCATTATTTCTCCAACATGGCTGTGCATTTGAATCAATGAGGGAATGTTTGAAATTTACAAATTCTGGTTTTACCAAAGAATTAGAGTTTTTCAAGGGTAAGGCTCAGGAATTTAGAGTTTTAAAAATGTCAGCTGGTGATTTTGATATATAGCCAGACTTGGAAATCACTGATCTTTGTTTTTATTTTCTACCCGAAGGACAAACCACTTTTATAAATCCTGAACTAGAAAAATAATTTCCCCATGGTTTAAGAAAAAAATAATAAAATAGGGTTTAATTTTTCATGAGGACAGATAAAAAGTATATGTGAAATAAAATTCAATCAAGATATCCTAGGAAATGAACCAAAACTCAAACAGTTAAGGGACATGGATACCCTCCATTTTTCCCAAGGATAAAAACCAAAGTTTTCAGTGCCTCTCTGTTCCACCTCATTTGTCCATTTATTCACTAACAATTATTTATTGAGTACCTACTACTGACCAGACACTATTCTAGGTTTTAGGAACATAAGAATGAGCAAAATACAAAGTTCTTAGTCTTACAGAGCTTACAAGTGGAGACAAGGGATCAATATGTGAGTAGACACACAAAGGATGACTTTTTCTTGAAATATTAATTTCTTTGAAGAAGAATAAAGCAAGATGAGGGATAGAGTGATGTTTTTTTGTGTGTGGTGATCAGAGAAGAAATACTCTCTAAAAAATGTGGTGTTGAGTTGAGAGTCTTGAATAAGATAAAGAAGAGAGACAGGTAGTAGCTAGCTGAGAAAGTGTGGCAGGTAAGAGTGACCTCAAAAGGACTGAGGCAACAGGGTACTTGGTACCTTCGTTGAGCAACAACACTAGTAAGTCATTTATCCTTCTTAGTTTTCATTTTTCATTTTCCCAATGAGAGTGAAAATTTCATTTTGCCAGTTTAAGAGCAATGCATGTGTGTTGCATTAGCAATGTACATAAAAATACTTTGTCAAGGATATTGAATATAGTTCTGTGCCATACAATAGGACCTTGTGTTTATCCATTCTGTATATAAAAGCTTACATCTGGTAATCCCAGCCTCCCCTCCTCCAAACCTCTCCCTGTTGACAACCACCAGTATGTGCTCTATGTCCTTGATCTGGTTTCTATTTCATAGATAGGTTCATTTATATCATATTTTAGATTTTATATATAAGTGATATCATATGGTGCTTTTTTCCTAGAAATGATAATAGAGAAGAATATTAAAAAAAGAATGTATATATATATATATATATATATATAACAGACTCACTTTGCTGTACAGCAGTAATTAATACAATATTATAAATCAGCTATATATACTTCAATAAATAAAATAAAATTAAAAATACTTCATCAAATCAGAAGCACTATGCAAAGGGACTCTATCAAGTATTAATAAGCTGATGGTGATTAATGTTCCCTTTACATAGAAATAAAAGCCTGATTTTGGATATAATAGAACAAGAAAGAACCTCAAGAAATCTTTTTACTTTCTTTAGGCTTTAAAGTTAGAATGATATTATTAACCCATTTTTCAGGTCACATAGTTTGATAATGGAAAGAGTAAGTGACTTGCTCGAGGTGACAGTGATAGTCAGAACTGGAAGAGGTCTGATGACCTAGTTTTCTGCTTTGTAAGCCACAGCTCTTTCTACTAGATTCTTTTTTGATACCATTTTATTCAGTCATTTTTGGCTAAATACTTTCTAATGTGTTTAAACATCAAACTCTGGTGAAGAAAATGCAATCCAGTCTTTCCACAAGCACTGTCCAGACTCAAAAGAGGAGATGGAGAGCCTTCTGGTACCATTGTTAAGGTCATAAATATATCTCTTGCCAAATTAGCACGGGGACTGCAATCCTTGACTTCAGAAAATGGCTTCTGCAGCCGGGCCTTCCATCACTGTGAAGTGACATATATCATCACCCAATATGGATTGGCCAACATAAAAATGCTCCTATGCACACAAATATTGAGACATTTTACTGAGAAATGGAGTTTGAGAAATTGCCCAATGTCTTCCTTCCTCCAACCCCCACTACCACGACCTCCTCTGCCACCTCCACCCCTCCCTCCTCTCCCCGGGAAAATGACATAGTCAGAAGCTGTGGTTTAGGAGAACTACATTGGCTTGAAACTAGGAGAGCTGACTGCATGATTTGGGGAGGGCTTGAAGCTGGCATTGAAATCCCTGCAGGGAAAGGTCCTAGAGGACAGATATCACATTGGTTTATCCTGCACAGAGCTTCGTTGAGTGAATCACACAGAAAGGGTAGCATAATAATGCAATCTCTTTGTGCAAGAACTGGTCAATTTGGAAAGCTGTCTTAACTCATGCTGGCCACTTTGGGACCTTTGAGTAAATTATTGCCTCACTGGGAGAAGCTGGCTCATTAGGCTGCCACATATATAGCAATGATATCTTTATATTTCCATTCCCAGGACTGTTTGATAGATATTAATGGACTCTATTAAAGACTGGAAGCAGAAAGGATGTCTATTAGGAAGATAACCCTTTATTTTATTTCTACTAGCTATGCTTTCAATCCCTCAACTGTGCAAGGGGAACAAATACATTCATTGAATGCCTACTATGTGCTGGCAATAGTTGCATACTTTTCTCACCTAATTCTCCCAATATCCCTGTTTTATAAATTAGGGTATTAGGGCTCTGACTTAGACTTTGCCAGAGAAACAGAACCAATATGAACACATATATATAGAAAACGATTCATTATGAGACATGGTATTATGCAGTTACGGAGGCTGAAAAAATTCCAAGATCTGCAGTCAGCAAGTTAGAGACCCAGAAGAGAAGATGATGTGCTTTCAGTTTGAGTCTGAAGTCTGGGAACTAGAAGTTCTGTGCATGTATGCTCAGTTGTGTTTGACTCTTTGCGAACCCATGGGTAGCCTGTCAGGCTCCTCTGTCCATGGGATTTTCCAGGCAAGAACACTGCACTGGGTTGCCATTTTCTCTTCAAGGGGATCTTCCCAACCCAGGGATTAAACCTGCGTCTTCTTGAGTCTCCTGCATTTGTAGGACGATTCATTACCACTGAGTCACCTGGGTCTAGAAGGGTCTATGGTATATACTCCAGTCAGGCATGAGAAGCAAGAAGAACCTTTGTTTCAGTTAGAAAACCCAAAGGCTAGAAAAGACCCATGTCCCAGCTGTAGAGTGAGAATCCCATGGAGGGAGGAGCCTGGTAGGCTACAGTCCATGTGGTCGCAAAGAGTCAGACACGACTGAGTGACTTCACTTTCAGGAAGATCTGGAGAAGGAAATAGCAATCCACTTCTGTAATCTTAGCTGGGAAATCCCATGGCCAGAGAGACCTGGTGGGCTACAGTCAATAGTGTGGCAAAAGAGTCAGATCTAACTTAGTGACTGAAAACAACAACTCATTCAGAAACACCCTTACAGACACACCCAGAACAATGTTTGACCAAATGTCTTGGCATTCTGTGGTTCAGCCAAGTTGACCCAGGAAACAACACAGGTTCAGGGGGAAAGAAACTTGCTAAAAGACACATAGACATGGGTGAGTGTATTTCTATGTTTGGAAGCTTGACTCCTTCCCTTGTACCTCACTGCCCCTTACCACTTCCTAACTTGTCCCTCTATGTGGAACAATGGATATTTTAATAGTGTGATTTTTGTTTTCTAAAGACTTTATTAACTACTCCTTTAACTTGAGGACAGGCCCCTGCTACTACCCAACATGCAAATTCCAACTCATTTAAACTTGTCATTTTTAATTATGTATTTATGATCAATTTGTATATATATGACTATGACTTATACAATATATTCTCTTTGAGTTTCCCTTGAGTGAATGGGTCACACTTTTCCTTGGAACCCTGGCTGATATTTCATGGAACGCTTAAATTAAACCTATCAGGAATATACCACTATTACCCCATTTCACAAATGGCGAAAACAGCTGGTCTTTAGCGATCTGCAGAAGAGCACAAATCTTGTGTGTAGAATAGCTGGGATTGGAACACAGGAAGTCTAGCTTTTGAAGTCATGTTCTTAACCAGATTATACAACTTTAATAAAAAAAATTCCTTGTTCCAAATGAACACTCTACCTAGAACAATAGCTCAGTTTAAGTCCCCTTTTCTTCTAAAACATTCTCATTTTATTTGACCCCTATTATTTTGTGATCCTTATCCCTCAAATTTATTGAAGATCATCCTTAAATCTTATGCTTGTATATTTGTTTTACAGTCACAGAAAGCATAGTTGTTGGGGCCAGAGATCACATGTTCCCTTTTCAATTTTCAGCAAGTAGTTCAGTCCTGGGAACACAATACATTCTTAATAAAAATTTGCTGATTGATTTTGGTTCACTTACATATAGTAACTCAACCTAAAATATCTTCTTGAATATGTCAGAATATGAAAGGAAGTAGGCTACTAATGTTGAGTGGCAAAATCATGGGTCTGGAGGCAATTCTTTTCCAGCTTGTGACTTTGGATGAGCCAC
The DNA here is from genome assembly GCF_001704415.2 of Capra hircus. Taxonomy (NCBI): domain Eukaryota; kingdom Metazoa; phylum Chordata; class Mammalia; order Artiodactyla; family Bovidae; genus Capra; species Capra hircus. The sequence goes on from NC_030813.1 coordinate 43,025,852, forward strand.
TTAACTTTTTTGTTTGTCAGTTATTTCCATGAAGGCAACCACCATCTGTGCCCTTTGCATCTAGCTTGGACCTTGGCATCTACTGGACCCTTGAAAAATATGTGTTAAATGGATGAATAAATGCATTAAAAAAACCACTTTGTTTTTTAGGAGAATTTTAGATTTACAGAAAAATTAAGATAGCACAAAGAGTTCTTACATATTCCATATTCAGTTTCTCTTATTATTAACATCTTATATTAGCATGGTACATTTTTCACAGTTAATGAACCAATACATTATTGGTTCCACACTTTATTAAAAATCCATGCTTTATTCAGATTTCCTTATGTCCTTTTGTGTGTGTGTGTGGTTTTTTTTTTTTTTTGGTTCCCAGTTCTTATCCAGGAAACCACATAACATTTTATTGTCATGTCTCAGACTTTCTTTGTTCTTGATGCCCTTGACAGTTTTGAGTAGTACTCATTAGATGTTTTGTAGAATGTTCCCCTTTTGGGATTTGTCTGATGTTTACTCATGATTATCCTGGGATTGTGGGTATTTTCATCACATCAAATCAAGGGTACATATTATCAAAATGACTTATCACTATTGTTATTGACTTTGATCACTGTTGTTGAGGTAATGAGTGTCAAATTTTTCCACTGCAAAATTAAAGAATGTCACTATGCTCAATCTGCAATTAAGGAAGTATGATTATACACCACCTTCTTGAGGATAAGGTATCTACATAAAGGATTTGAAATTCTTCTATATAAGGGATTTATCTCTTCTTCTTCATTTACTCATTCATTTTTATCAGCATGAACTCATGGATGTTTATTTTATATTTTGCTCTATAATCCAATACCATTTGACTTTATTGCTCAAATTGTCCAACTTTGACCACTGGAAGCATTTTTAATTGGCTTCTGTGTCTGTTTGACATATTCTGTTATTGTGGTTTGATTTTTTTTTTTAATCTAAAATATCCTTACTTTCTGGCACTACTAGATGTTCTAGGCTAAATTTGTTTATTTCCTATCTCATTTTTAGAATCTCTAAAAAGCCCTGGTTTCTTTGGTCAGAAATGGTATTAGAAACCAAGATTTTGGCACAAGGTATACTCAATAAGTATGTCTTTAATGGGGGGACAGGAATAGTAAATGTTTCCCAAAAAAGGATCTCATGCCACCAAAAATGCCAAAATAACTGGTGGTACCTCAAAGGTGTTGTCCATTGGATGACAAGGAGGAATCGTTTATGTCTTTATTACTGTCTTCTAATCCTTCTGGTTCAAGGAGAAAATCTCCATTTCATCCTGGTAATCTCAAACTTGGGAATTTATTTTCCTAACACGGTAAACAAACTTGAGGCATTAAGCTTCAGTCAAACAAAAACATTGAACTAGAATTTATTAATATTGTTTTATTTTGGTTATATTTATTTGTATTATCATCTTCAGTTACAATAGATTCAACTAGTTTTCTCTCTGTCATAGCAATATATATTTTCCTCTTAAAATGTATTAAGTAAAAACTGTGAGTAAAGTTACAGAAAGAATAATAGCATGTCACTGGTTAGTATAATGCGGAGAAAGTGATGAGTGAATGATTGAGTTTAGAAAAATTGGAAGGAATAATCTCTTGCAGCTCTAGAATTTATTTTATATTAACTAGTATCTACTATCTCACCCCCATAGTTGTGTGGAATTCTTGGGAATATTTTGCAATTTGAATCACAGAAACAAAGCAAGAACACTGCTGAGAACATGAAAATCCACAGTCATTTTCTTGTAGCTATTCTTAGCCCCAGAGCAGATCTAACAGCCAGACATTGGCATGGGATCAGGTGAGAAATGCTTGGGTAGTGCCTCAGGAGAGCTATGGCATTGAGATCAGAGAACTACAGACCAAGGGGAAAGTTGATTTTAATAGCATCAATGGATTGGTTTAAAATGTTCATGAAAAATGAAAATATAAAGCAAATAATTGTGACAAGCATATTGTCTAATTAAGATGAATGAGATATTCTTCTTATGCATTTTTAATGCATTTTAAATAAATGACATATTAATAAGGCTTAATTGTATCACCATATACTTAAAGTGACTTTCTAAAATAAAGTTTATTTTGATTTAACATATGCTTTTTGGTATGTTTTTGTAGCACTTTTACAAGCATCTTACACAAATAACATCTTGAAATAAATCTCTTGGATGTGATCTTCATCTTGACCAGAATTTCTTCTTTTGAATTTCTTGGACAATTCAGGACTCCAAATTTCCGAAATATGTGTCCTTTCAGTCATTATGCTTGAGTGTTGCAGAAATGGCCATCTTACCTTTGATTGTGTTTCTTCATGATTCTTATCTTTCATTTTTACTCCACACATAGATCAACAGCATATTCTGCTGATTCTTAAAAAGAGCTTCCAATCTGTCCCCTACCCTGTACATATACGGATGATGGCCACAGTTTTCTTGACTATCTTTCCTTCAAAAGTGGGGATAATATTCTTTCCCTTTGAATCTGGCTGAATGTAACTACTTTGACCAGTGGAATACAACAGACTCACGAGCTTCAGAGGACTGGCAGCTTCTATCTCCATCTTTTGGAGCCCTGAGACACCAATAAAAAGTCTGATGACTCTCCTGGAAACACAACATGGAGAAGCTGCGAGACTATAGAAGGATAGGAACCCAGCTGAGCTGGCAGTTCAGCAGGGCTTGTTTTAAATTTTTTACCTTTGGGTGTGTAGTTCAGGTTGCTTGGTATATTTTTGTTGTTGTTCAGTGACATGTACTTTGTGCAGCCTTTCTTGGTTTTCTTAGATAAGCTTAGCTCTTCTCATTTTAGTATTTCTGTAGCGATGAATGATGATTATGTTGATAACGGCAGTGAAGAGGATGGTGAAGACACACCCTTTTCATATGCCAGGAACTGTTTGAAATCATTCACAAGTTTTAATAACCCCATGAAGCCATTTTAGTATTTCCATTTTATTAATGGGGACACTGAGGCACAGAGAGGTTATATACATCACTCAAGGTCACATAAGAGTGAAATGCAGGAGCCAGAATTTGGACTCTGGAGGTCTAGCTCCTGGATCTGTGCTCTTTGTTGCCACACTGCACTGTAGTTACTCTTCAAATTGCTAAGGTAGCATTTTATATTGCAATAAAGTAATCTGTTTTTGTGTTTGTTTGAGTAGACTGTGAGCTTCTACAGTCAGAGACCATGTTAGTCATTTTTATACCTTTGATATAACACAAAGTCAGGCACATAGAAATTCAATAAATAATTTTCAACAGCTAAAGCAGGGTTGAATTTAGATCCTAGAACTTTAAGTCCAGTTCTTTTTTTTAATATCTATCACATTAGTCACCTTCATTTTATGTTGCTTTTCATCTTACTATTATAAATGAATTCTGGAAGTGCATCTGTTCTATTAGTTGAAATAGTAGCTAAGACATTTATTGAAAAAGACTACTAATTCATTTCAATTATTTCCTTTAATGTTACAATAATTATGATTCAAAAAGGAATGCTAATTTTATGGAAACTTGTTGTGCATGTTAAGATGTAGTCTAACCTCGTAGCATTTCCTTCAAGGTCTCACATTTCTTTTCTGGATCATTCTTCACTCCTCTGTCCGAACTTATTATCTCCATTATCAATTGCCTGTGATGTTTTGGTTCATAGTTCTTAGATATCTTGGTTATAAGGGGCTTCCCTGGTGGCTCAGATGGTAAAGAATCTGTCTGCAATGCAGGATACCCAGGTTCGATACCTGCAATGGGAAGATCGCCTGGAGAAGGGAATGGCAACCCGCTCCAGTATTCTTGCCTGGAAAACTCCACGGACAGAAGAGCTTGGTAGGCTCCATGGGGTCACTAAGAGTCAGACACGACTAAGTGTTTAACATATACACACACCCACACACACATATTTTGGTTATAAACCTCTTCTTTTCACCAAAACCCCCATTTTCACTAGGGTGTATTGATTCTTCTTCTATTTCATTAAATTTCTCTGGAAATACAAATTCTCCCAATGCCAGTCTTTATCATTGCCATTCCCCTTCTCCTCCTCTCCATTATCATTCAGTATCATCTGAGATTGGTCCCCCTCCCCTTAATATGCAGAGAAGTAAGTTTCAGATCATGAACAAAATAAATTTAACACTTATCCTAAGGTTTTCATATTCTAAAGCTTTTCATGTTCTACTGTGGTTCTGAGATCCTACTTTTTTGAGTTATTTCAGTTTAGAGAGTATCTCATTTCTGGACTTTATTATCTTCAACTCTAATGCGTGGACTGAGAAAGAGAACTTAGCCATTTTCTATAGTTGAAAAAAAAGTAATCAATACTATTTGGCTGTGCAGAGTCTTGCAGTATGCATGATCTTTCACTGTGGCACATGGAGTCTTTACTTGTAGGATGTGAGCCCCGGAGAGCACAGGTTCAGTATTTGCAGGGCACAGGCTTAGTTGCTCCAGGGTGTGCGGGATCTCAGTTCCTGGACTAGGGATAAAATCAGCACCCCTGTGTTACAAGGTGAACTTGCAACCACTGGAGAGTCAGGGAAGTCCTCGTTTTCTATAATTTCTACTATAAAGACTTACACCAGGATTTTGGGTGTGAAACAGGCTATCTAGTATACAGTTTGAGGGATTTACATTCAAGTCAAAGTGAAAAGTATAAGTTCAACTGAGGCTTCTGACGTGCATCATATAATCTTTAGCCACACTAAAGATTATCCATTTTTTACTTTCTGTTTGACTATCCCTCCCAAACAACATTTTGGTTTGATTCTGGCCCCGGCACCAGAATTCTGTTTAATTTTAGTTACCTCTCTTATTAACTTGGTTTCTCTCAGCATATGACTCACCTTCTTCCAACTAGCAACTTCTCAAAATATTTTCTCTGCATAGCTTCACATCTACCTTAAGAGACATTCCTATGTTAGTTATTAAGATATTTCATTTAGGTTTTCTACAATAATATGTTTTTTCTTACATTTAGATAATCATTTTGTAGATCTTTAAAGTGCTTTCATACTATTCTTATGAGATAGGAAAAAAGCTCAAATGCCTTCAACATGTTAATAAACTAGATAAGCTTTTGTTTCAATGTTTAAAATACAAAGTTTGAATTTGATAAGGCTTAAAATCCACTCCATATATTTCTGTTGAAATGGAGTCTTAAAGTTGAATGGGCATTCAGGGATCATCTAATTTTTAGGAAGATAAGATATTATGATCTCTACTTTACCAATGAGATTCTTGGTGCCTGGAGAATTTCAACAGTTTGCAGAAAGAGAGATGGTGAAATGTGACCATAAAACTTGTTGTCTTCTACTTTGGGGGCAACACTCCTCTTACATCTTCACCAAAAGTCTCTGTTTGGTGCAAAGTGTGGGGTGAGACAGTAGGAAAGCCACTGAGCATGCATATGGTGCCCAGATGTAGATTGTTGAGGGAAAAGATGCATTGGAGAAGGTTTAGGAATGAGTCCAAGGATGCAAGGTGTTCATTTAAGTGTAGATGCAGCATAGGAAGTATCTATGAAAATGAGGATCTGTGAACATGCATTATTAATGTCTTATTTGACTTCCTGCTTCTTTTGCTTTGCTGCCAGCATCTTTGGGTGGTTAAAGTTACAACAGAAAGATGGAAAGTCATGCTTTCCTATTACGATACCAGATCTCATAAAGACAGGCAGCTAAATGTTTCACCAAGAGATACAATCACCTCCATCAACATATATTTATTCATTGATGATTTTTTTTTTCTGCAAAGGACTAGGTCAACAAGTTTAGTTTATCAAAGGGAATTCCATTTCCTCATTGACTTTAAACAATGAAGACCTTGAAACATTCAGTCAATACACATCTCGGAAAAGAACAAAGGAAGCATTTGAAAGGAGGATTAGTAAATTACCTGCCTTCAAAATTCAAATAAAACTGCACAAAAGCAGTTCTCTATATTCGCTGGTAATTCAACAAAGAAAGCCAAATGAAGCTCATAGATCCAGGTTATGTAGAAATGTTCAGCAAGCTGAAGGTTACACGGGATGGATGTTCAAATAAGGATCATTTTAATGAATACAATTACGAGATGGCTGATATGCAAAATGAATAATTTAGAAAATATGGTGGTTTATGTATGATCTATGCATAATTACAGTAACACACCATTTGGGATTATAAAAAATAACTGAATTGAAATTGTTCGTTGGAGTGCAGAGAAGTAAAAAAACTCACACTATTCTTTGAAACTTATTACGTTATAAACATCCTCAGATATGTTATTTTTTAAAGAAATTCTTAGCCAACCTGAGAACACTGTAGTAGAAGTCGTTATGTGTTCAGGCGCATCTGACTGTTTATAATCCCATGGACTGTAGCCTGCCAGGCTTCTTTGCCCATGGAATTTTCCAGGGATCGAACCTGTATCTTCTACATGGGTAACAGAATCCTTTACCACTGTGTCACCTGGGAAGCCAAGGTCATTATGACTCAGCAGCTAATTAGAGGACTTTTCTCACTTGATCACAATTTCCTGTTCTATATTTTGTTTTCCACTTTATTGGAACAAGTTTTAACAATAGGAAAAGATAGTGATGGAAAAGAGGAATAGAAAAAAGTATAGAAAAGAAGAGAAAGCCAGTTATTTTCTCTCTTCTTGCCCCTCTGGAGTGATGGAGACTGTTAGAACAATGATCTTCAGGGGATGCACCTTAAACCAATTTAAGTAAAACAAAAATAAATATCTGAAGCCCAGAGGCAAACATCCATTTATAAGACAAACATCTTTATAAGAATTGTGCTAGGCTTCTGTTGAGGTAAGGGATTACTGAGGAAAAAAGAAAACAAAAACAAAAAGTTTGTGAGAAGAATATAGGGATGTATTTGAAGCATGAACTTCATTTTGGCATGGAAACCAAATAATGGGTAACCATGGCCAGTTAACCTTTCTCTGGCTCAGTTGCTGTGTCCTTTAAAAAGCAATAATAAAATCTTCCTTTACCACCTCTCTTAGGATAAGCAGGTTTCTTGCATACCTGATGATACATAAATCACATTTCCTTTTTTTATTATCATTATCTCCAGGAGTAGAAAGAGTAATGAATTGCAGGGCTTGTCATGATCTTATTAAATACGTTAAGATATTATTGAGTTACAAACAATAGAATTGGGATTATTTATAATATGACTTTGAAAGATGAGACCTGAAGAATGAAAAAAGGCTTAGAGCTAGCTGCAAACTTAGAGCAACTTCACTTTCACTTTTCACTTTCATGCATTGGAGAAGGAAATGGCAACCTACTCCAGTATTCTTGCCTGAAGAATCCCAGGGACGGCGGAGCCTGGTGGGCTGCCGTCTATGGGGTTGCACAGAGTCGGACACGACTGAAGCGACTTAGCAGCAGCAGCAGCAGCAGGTTAGAAGGGAAAGCAAAACCCAGGCCAGTGTTAGGTGGAGGATACTGGTGGGTTGTAAGGCAGGTAAGTCAGCCTGATACAGGCTGGGTAGGTTTAATGAAGGATTTCCCTGGTGGCTCAGATGGTAAAAAATCTGATCTGCCTGCTATACAGGAGACCTGAGTTTGATCCCTGGGTTGGGAAGATCCCCTGGAGAAGGGAATGGCTACCCCCTCCAATATTTTTGCCTGGAGAATTCCATGGACAGAGGAACCTGGTGGGCTACAGTCCATGGGGTGCAAAGAGCTGGGTGTGACTGAATGACTAACACACACACACACACACACACACACACACACACAGCTTAATTAGGGGCTTGAAGACAGGAGTATACAGTGAGTAGTGAGGTTAGCAAACTGGCTTCATAATAAGGGTATCATTTGGGGATGGCAAGCAGACTGGCTAAAGACAAAAAAGCCACAAGACAGGCAAAGGGGAAGGCAAAAAGCGAAAGCCGTGTTTCAGACCCACATGATAGCCACTGCTTATTTTCTCGTCTTCACAGGGTCCTACTGTTGGTTATGTAATGGGTACTCAGATTTCTGCTGGATTCAACAAAAGAGAATCACATTACATTTCTAAAAGAGAAAGGATGCATTAATGGTTGCTATGGATTGGACTTACCCGCTTTATAAAATAACTTGTGCCTCAGAGAAAATGATCCCACTCAACACTTCTTTCTCTGAATTGCTCTCAAAGGCTTAGTGCAGAGCAGGAAACTGTTTTTATCTCCAAGGATCACTTTCACAAACTAAATGTCTCTTGAATTTGGACATTTCCAGCCAGAGCTTGGCTCTCATCATCTTTTATCTGTCTTATATTGCAATGGCCTCTGAATGGGTGTCCTTGCTACATCTATTGTCCACATTGCCACCAGGGTTATCTTGCAAGAAAGTGTATCTGATCATGTCATTTTCTTGTTGAGAAACGTTTGCTGGTCATTTTCTCCTGAGTTGCTCTTTGGCCTTAATCCTTCTCCGGGCCCTCTTTTTCCCTTCCAGCATGCAAACCTGACTCTCCAGTCCTAATAAATGTCTTATCAGTGCCTCCAAATGCATGACTATGTCTTTGAAGATGTACGTATTTTCTCTCCTTTTGTCATATAAACTCTTAATCATATTTCAAATTTCTTGTCTTCAAAGAAATCTTTTCTATGTGTGCCAACATTTCCCCTTTACACATCCAGATAATTCTGAGACTTCCATAGGCTCTGGTACTCTTTTTTTTTGAGTACCTGTCCCACATTATATCACACACATCCTACATTCAAAATAGTATTTTTTTTTCCACTGAAACTTTTTGCAAGTAATTTTTAAGTGGGCTTCAAAATTATTTGGCAACATATATCTCATTTAATTCAAAGCCGGCTACAGTTTTCCAGCAGTCATTGTGGATAGTCAAAAATTTTTGTGAACCAAGAAAATATAACTTATAAGTTGATTTCAAGTGTAATGAAATGTCTATGAATGCTGGATATCATTGTGAATGAAGCCAACATAATATTATGTTTACAGACTTCTGATTAAACCAATATGAATTTTGACTTGGCAGTTTACATTTTAGACCAGAAATTTGTTAATTCAAGACTCAGACATGTTGGTCTTTGAAAATCTCCTGGCCTGAGCCATTGTGCGTGTAGAGCCTGATGAGTCGAGTTTCTTACGTCATGTTGCTGGTTATTGCCTGGCATTCTCTGTAGGTTCTGTTAGATTTGAATTCCTCAAAGATTAATACTGTACAAATATTATAGCTGATGCATAACAGCTATTGAATATACTTCATATATGTTAATAGATATAGATGACATGGGTAGACACATACACATAGATATATAACATATGATATGTGATGTATGACATGAACATGATATATGACTGAAGTTAGCCAGGCTAGTCTATTGCTGTCTATTGCAGCTCAAGTGTTCTTGATTTCCAGACCCAACTCCAGAACCTGTGAAACATACTGTTTGCTCCCTCAGAAATTCCTCATCTGCATCCCGTGTTGTATAGGTTATTTGCACTATGCCATTTGAAATTGTTTTTGATCGGTCAGTTGGTGCTTTAGAATGGGGCAAGGCACTCTATGGATTTGAACAGATTATTTTCTTTTTGCATACTACTCCTTCAAGAATTCATGAGAAGGTATACTTTGGTACATTCTACTTGATGAACAATGTATTTTCCCCTTTCTTATTATTTTCATGTATTGAAAACATTTTCAGAAAATTTTCTGTAGGTACCAGTTGAAACTAATACATAGCACATGCAGTCTCAGATTCATTTGCCTATTTCTTTCTTTTTATTTGCCTGTTTCTATATGATTATCTATCACCATTTAGAGACTAGTGAAGTGTCAAAATTTCCCATTAGATGATTAGCTTACCTTGCTATCTTATAGGGAGTTACACGGAAATTTGTCAAATGTTCCCTGATAATTATCAGTGAAGTCTAAATGACAGAATTCATACTTTGACATCATGTATGACAGTGAAAAGTAATTGCAAGCCCTCTGACACAGAAACTAATTGAGGTGCTATTTGCTTTTTCCTATAATTTAAATTCGATGTCTATAATTTTATGTGGTTAGCGTGAATATCTTTGTCTATTAATAGGTAATGGGTATTGGTTTACATCTTAAATTAATAACTGAGCCAGGCTAAAAATTATTTGAGGCTATACTAACCCCACTTTTACCTGAACGAAATAGGCAAAAATTTGAATAAAATAGAAAATTTAGTATAGATCTTGGTGTATTTTTAGAATAGGTTGTAGGCAGCTGAATGATAACTCTCACTAACATTCCTGGGATTTGAACATATAAATTCCTTTAAATGGTCATCAAATGATCTTCAGAGTTTCCCTGAGTGTATTATTTAAGATATAACAATCAGGGCTGTTCATTTCCCAGCAAGTTAGCCAATTATGGACAAGCCTTCCCATGTTATCGACTGCTGCATTGCATTTATCAGAACACTCATACTCCATTAAGTACAGAAAACAAAGATTAAATAACATTATGGTTCTGACACAAATGAACAAAAGATATTTGAGATCAAAGTCAATGATCTGCACTTTTATGATTTGCTAGCATAGACAGAATAAGTGAATAAGGTAGTTTAAATTGAAGCAGAATTTCTATTTTGATTTAGTGTTTCTGTCATGAATTATGGTTCTTTTCAAGGGGAAATTAAGGTGCATAAGTGACATACTTTTATTTTGAGGCGACTTTAGACAATTCCCCATGAGAAATATGACTGTAGGGGGTGTAGAATCCAAGATCCACGAGGGCAGGGAGTAGGTCTGGTTTAAGCACTGACTTCTCTGATAAAGTTCTGTTTACACTGAGGCCTGAACTTCACTCATTGTGTGGTGGAGACTGAACATTTCCAGGCTCAAGGTACCCAGAGAATATGTGAACAGGTATCAGGGAGTCTTAATCATGTGACGATTCTATGACAGATTCTATGAATTTGTGTATGTATACTTTTCTGAAAATAGTATTAATCCATAAAAGCACTCTAGGTATATTTCTATTGATTACATTTCTTGGTTTCCTTTATTTTCCAAATCTTTAAATTTCAGAAATGAAGAAATTCTAAATCTTATATATTCTTATTTAAAAATATAATTTTCAAAATACACTTGTGAATAAACACATACATTCTTACATTGAGTGATGGTTAGTATATAATTCATTAAGGAAAACCTTCAGGCCCCACACTACTCACTGGCAGGTTATAGTCCATGGGGTTGCAAGGAATCAGACATGATTGAGAGACTAACATATGCTGATAACCACACTCTCAATTCTGTTCCAGATTTTCCTCTCTCCTAGTAAAAGTAAAGTGTTAGGTATTCAGTTCTATCCTACTCTTGTGACTCCATGGACTGCAGCAACTAGGCTTCCCTGTCCTTCACTCTCTCCCAGAATTTGCTCAAACTCTTGTTCACCAAATCAGCGATGCCATCCAGCCATCTCATCCTCTTGTCCCCTTCACCTCTTGCCCTTAATTTATCCCAGCATCAGGGTCTTTCCCAGTGAGTTGGCTCTTTGCATCAGATGGCTAAAGCTTCAGCATTAATTCTTCCAATGAATATTGGTTGATTTCTTTTAGGATTGACTGATTTGATATCCTTGCAGTTCACGGAGCTCTCAAGAATCTTCTCCAGCACCACAGTTCAAAAGCATCAGTTCTTCAGTGTTCAACCTTTTTTATGGTTCAACTCTCACATCCGTATATGGCTGGAAAAACCATAGCTTTGACTATTTGGACCTTTGTTGGCAAAGCGATATTCCTGCTTTTTAATATATGGTTGAGGTTTGTTATAGCTTTTCTTCCAAGGAGAAGGCGTTTTTTAATTTCATGACTGCAGTCACCATCTGCAGTGATTTTGGAGCCCAAGAGAATAAAATCTGTCACTGTTTCCACATGTTCCCCATCCATTTGCCATTAAGTGATAGGACCAGATGCTATGATCTTCGTTTTTTGAATGATGACTTTTGAGCCAGCTTTTTTCACTCTCCTCTTTTACCCTCATCTAGAGACTCTTTAGTTCCTCTTCACATTCAGCCATTAGATTGGTATCATCTGCATATCTGAGGTTGTTGATATTTCTCCTGGAAATCTTGACTCCAGCTTGTGAATCATCCAGCCTAGCATTTTGCATGATGTACTCTGCATAGAAATTAAATGAACAGAGTAACATATACAGCCTTGATGTACTCCTTTCCTAATTTTGAATCACTGCGTTGTTCCATGTCCAGTTCTAACTGTGGCTTCTTGTCCTGCATACAGGCTTCTCATGAGACAGGTAAGGTGGTTTGGTATTCCCATCTCTTTAAGAATTTTCCACAGTTGTTGTAATCCATCAGATCAAAGGCTTTAGCATAGTCAATGAAGCAGAAGTACATGATTTTTTGGAATTCCTTTTTTTTTTTTTTTTTCTTTTCTGTGATCCAATGGATGCTGGCAATTTGATCCCTGGGCTAAGATTTTATCCCTACTCTGCTAAGAGAGCATTAAAGGTACATTGATTTTCAGATATGGCCAGGGTCTATAAGGAAGACTTTTCCAGACTTCAGAACTGCTTAGGAACAGTACTGCTGTGTTCTTCAAGATCTTCTCCTTTCTGAAGCAGAATGATCTTTGCTTTACCTTTTTGACAAATAAATATCAGATAGATGGTGAACAACCTGTTTGTTTGTTTTCCAGTTCACAGGACTGTGAAATAAGTGAAGTCATGTGCATTTTTATAGACCAAGCTATGCAAGAACTCATCCCAGTGCTGTGACCACATGAGACCTTAAGGGTATATTCCAAAAATACAGTTTGAATGAATTTTGTTTGTGGGAAGGAAGCCAGTATTCCTTGTGTAGATTGCAATCAATTCTATTGCTACTCCTGGTGATTTGCTCCTCCCTTTCCTGTAAGATGATTATATACCCTCATCCTCAGTTATTGTGCTTTGTATGGGAGAGTGCACAGTTTCCCACTGATATGGGGAGCGGCCACATGGTGTGTTTTGGCCAGGCAGCGTGAGCCAGCTTGATTTAGGCCACATCGCAGCAGAGGCTTTTAGAGCTTTCTTAAGTTTCCTCCAACTCTCTTACTCTTTTCCCTCACTACAAGAATATATAACCCAGCAAGAGGCTGCTTGTTCACCTGGCTAATGAATCAGAAGACACACGCCATTAAGACACAGTAGCTGACCCATAGCCATCAACATGTGAAGAGAGTGGGAACTAAATCATTTCGTAAGCTACTGAAGTTCTGGTGTGTTATGTTGGTCATTAAAGCTGACTAATGGAAATGGATTATTCTTATGGTACCAGGACACAGGACAGAATTTTTGAGATTGAAAAGTACTACTTCTATTTTAAATAATCAAGAAAGGAAAAATTTCCCAATGGGATAGATTCCTTTTTTCCTCTATGGCATTCCAACCTTGTTCTGTTTTCATGTAAGAAGTTTTATTTATTTCATTTTTCTTCCTTTCTGGACATGTGCCCTGCTCCCCAATCCCCCAGATTTTTACAAAAGCTGATTTCCTCCAACATCATTTGTTTTTCAGTATTATATGGAAGAAGTCTTTGGAGGATTTAGACCTGGTTTTATGTCCATTTCTGCTACGTGGTAGCAGCATGACAACTGGACAAGCACTGGGTGAAACTGAGCTCACTATGAGGACAGTATCACAGCAATAGTTGGTTGATCAACATGTGTAGTCACTGTTTTTCACTCTCTAGGGGTGACTTTGCTTGCTTTGTAATCCCAATGGACTTTGAAGCATATTCAAACTCTCTACTTTTCAACAACCATTCACATTGTAAATATTATATAAGGAACATTTCAAAACTGTTGCTTCCTGAACTAACCTTTTAAAAGTGATACCTCTTCACCTCTGTTCTCAATATCTGGTCTCTGTTTTTTTCTCCAAGTTTCATTATAAGAAATAGTGCGGTGGCAGTTCCTAGCTGTTTGGTGAGTTTGGCTCTAAGATTTAAAGTCTTTTTTATTTCTTGCCAATGAAGGCTTTTGTTCTGGGGTAAATCTTAGTCTATTGAGTCCCTGTATATCCATGTTTCTTTCTCTTTTTCCTTCCCTACTTTATTAGCTCTAGGGACTTCATGACTCATACCTGTCAATACTCCCTGGCTGCTTTTGGTGAGATGCCCAGTGTTTCTGTTCCAAGGCCTCTTTCCAAGTGAGACAGTGTAAAGAAGCACTGTTGGGAGCAGGGGAAGACATAAAATCCCTAGTTTCTTAGCAAGATGGCTGATTTTAATTCTTTAAATATTTCTTCTGCTTGTTCCAAGTCCTTTACTCAGTCTGTTTTTCCCTCTGTATAATGGATGTGTCCCAGGGATGTATGAGACTGTAAATAAAGTAACTTTTGGAATAATTTACTTAAAAATGTAAAGTATGTATGTGTGTGTGTTCAGTTGCTCAGTCATGTCTGACTCTCTTTATGAACCCACGGACTGTAGCCTGCCAAGCTCCTCTGTCCATGGGATTTCCCAGGCAAGAATACTGGAGTGGGTTGCCATTTCCTCCTCCAAAAGTATGTATACCAAGGCTTTATTTTGACTCAATTAATGACAGACTGTCTACTTCAGGGATTTTTTCACACTTAATGGACAAATCAAACTTCCCCCTGCTTTGGCCTATCTAAGAAGGACTTGAATTATATGTTCATTTAACTTATGTGAAGTCAGCTATTCCCATTCAGCAAGGATAGACACAAAGAAAGATGACACACTGACAAGACAGAGATAAATAAATTCTCTTCATCAATAGAAGCAACTGTGACCTATTTCAGTGCTTGGATGTTTCACTTGCTGAGAGATGATATGTCAACAACTTTCTACAGGAATTTCAAGGGTACTTTTTAGCTTAATGAGCTTTTTGTCTGCTGTCCTAGTCTGTTTGAGCTGCTATGACGAAATATAACAGAGTAGCTTATAAACAACAGAAATTAATGTTTCTCAGTTCTGGAAGCTGGAAGTTTAAAATCAGGATGTCCAGCATGCCTAGATCAGGGATCTCTGCTGGGTTGCACACTCCTGTAGCCTCATATGGTCAAAGGGGCACTAATCTCATTCTTGACGGCCCCACCCTCATGGCTAAACTGGCCTCTCAAAGTCTTCACCTACAAGTACCATCACCTTTGATGGTTAGGATTTCAACATATGGATTTTAAGAGGGACACAAACATTCAGATCATACCACTTGCTCCGAATATACCCTAGCTCTATATAGGACATAGGTCCTCTGCACTTTATTCCTCACCAGTAAAACCTTGGACATGTATGCGTCCTATTTTTCCACTCAGACTGCTAACAATGTGTTTTGCAGGAATAGTGGTCATTTGTTGAATGTCTATAGGGTACCATGCACCTTATACATATGCAGGCATCATCATTTGCCTTGAATGTAAATTTTACTTGTTCTATTTTCTGATAATAAAATTGAAGCAAAGATATTTAGTAACTTGCTCAATGTCACATGGAGCAACATTTTAGCTCAAGTGGCATGTTTCAAACTTGCATATCATCATTTTCAGGTCCAGCAGGATAAACTGCAAATTTTTTAGTGTCACATATAATCTCTTATTCACTACACCTCCACCCTATCACCTCTTCCTGCTGCATCCCTGATACATCTACTGCTGAGAAATACCCATCTTCTTTTCCCATACCACGCTATCCTTTCCTGTCTGCAGGACATGCTTAATTCTGCACATCCTGACACATGTCCTTAATAACTGCCAGATGTCCTTTCAGGTTTAAGACACTAGAGATGCAATTAGAGTGATTAAGAGCATAGCAACTTAGCGCTGTCATTTTCTGGTTATGTGCTTTTGGGCAAATTATTTAATTTCCCAATGCTTCACCCTCCTTTATTGCAAAACAATTATAAAAGGATGTTACAGGATTGTTGGGAAGATTAAATGAGTTAAGATATGTAGGTACCTGAAACAGTGCGTGGCATAGGATAAAGCATTATGCAGTGTTTGCTCTTATTAGATTTGTCTTAGACATCACCTCCAGGAAGTTTTCCTTGACCCCTTCTCTTCTCTTGATCAAACTGGTTTGGTGATTCTTTTATAATAATCTACAGTACTAACTTGTTTTAGAATTATCTGTTTAGATGTCTGTCTTTACCATTATATATGAGTTTCTTGAGGTTAGGGAACAACTTACTTTTGATCAGTCAACATCTAGCATATTAACTGACACCTAATAGGCACTCAAAATGATTAACAAATGAGTTAAATAATTATTATTGTTTTTCAAATAATTATTCATATTCATATTCTTCTTCTACTTCTTAAAAGCTAATCTTTATGGACTACCTACTCTGGATTAGGCACTATTTTAAGTTCTTTGCACACATTCTCTAATATAACCTTTGTACAAATCCCATGCAGGTAGTTATCATGATTAATTCTATTTTACAGAAAAGAATACAGAGTGATTAAATAATTTGCACAGGATCAATCACTAGTATACATGGGGATAGGAATTTAAACCAAGTAATATGATCCAAGAGTCTACATTGTTAGCTGTTTTAATATCTCCCTCCAAATGAGTTTAAAGAGGGAAGTCCAGAAAAGAGGGAAAAATGAGAGAAAGAAAAGAGAACTGAAAACGCTTAGTCTTGGCTGACATCACCTGTGTCCTTATGTAAATACTTAACTGAGTTAAGGATTTATGTTTAATTCTTGACTTTTCGCAAAAGTCACTCTAAAAAGTCACGTGATACTTCTTCATTTGACATGAAAAATTGTGAGTTTTGCCCATTATATCATTTAATTCTCTACATAATACCTCCACATAAGAAAGAACATTTCCAAGTTTGTTTCTGGTAAAACCTTAGTATCTCTTAAGGCACTATCCTGTTTCTTTCTATCTGATCATTCTATCTGATCATAACAGTTGCAACAAGCCTTGCTTTGGCTGCTGGGAAACTGAGAGCTAGATATTATCTTGTTTGCAGAATTTGTACTGACCTTCTGACTGGAATGGTTTCCATTTCTCCTTTGACCATCCTTCCATCCTAAACTTTTATTCCTATATAATTAAATATATTTATCTTTTCTAACAGATGACTGTTATTATTATTACTTTTAAAAAGAGGTGAATATAATGCAATTAAATGTGTTGAGGTAAATATCTGTATGAGATGACGACTTCCACTCTGTCACCTGTGGCTTGATGTCATGTAGAACGGTACATACAGTAGCCAATTTACTCTTTGTAACCATCTTAATAATAATTTGATGATAATTTTTCATAGATAAGATTCAGAGAGTTTCAGGACTTTGCCCCAAATCACAAAACTAATTAGTAAGTTTCTGAGTCCAGGGACAGGTTGAGAACTTTTAATGCTGTTTTGCTACCATGGTGGCCGTTATTTCTGGCCTCTTGAGGGCCATATCAAAGTAGGTGACTATGCCTCCTACAACACATTAAAAAAATCACCATTAGATATGAGGTTCTAAGTTCAATGGGACAATATTAGGACTTAGTATAGTGATATTTGGGCTTCCCTAGTAGCTCAGTGGTAAAGACTGCCTGCAAAGCAGGACACCCAGGTTCTATCTCTGGGTTGGGAAGATCCCCTGAAGAAGGGCATGGCAACCCACGCTAGTACTGTTGCCTGGAGAATCCCATGGACACTGGAGCCTGGCAGGACAGAGTTGGACAGGACTGAATCAACTAAGCAGCAACAGCATAGTGATATTTAAGTTGTTACACAATTTAAATATATTAGTTAACTAACTTAACTCCTGTTTTGGCCTTTTAAAAATTACCTTTGTATTGAGATATGATTGACATACAATGCTGTGCAAGTTTGATGTATACAAGGTTTTGGTATGACACATTTGTATATTGCAATAGGATTCTACTTTCAGCTCTCAAAATTATATTTACTCCATCACAAAAGTTGTGAATGCCCTTTATAAAAATATAGAAATTTAGTGAGGTAGAAAGAATAGAGAAAAAAATTACTCAAAATTTACCACTTAGAATACTGTTGGTGGGAATGCAAACTAGTACAGCCACTATGGAGAACAGT
This sequence comes from Capra hircus, assembly GCF_001704415.2. Classification (NCBI taxonomy): domain Eukaryota; kingdom Metazoa; phylum Chordata; class Mammalia; order Artiodactyla; family Bovidae; genus Capra; species Capra hircus. Next base: position 43,043,901 of record NC_030813.1, read on the forward strand.
GTGGAGATTCCTTAAAAACTGGAAATAGAACTGCCATATGACCCAGCAATCCCACTGCTGGGCATACACATTGAGGAAACCCAAACTGAAAGAGACACGTGTACCCCAATGTTCATTGCAGCACTGTTTATAATAGCCAGGACATGGAAGCCACCTAGATGTCCATCAGCAGAAGAATGGATAAGAAAGCTGTGGTAGATATACACAATGGACTATTACTCAGCCACTAAAAATAATACATTTGAATCAGTTCTAATGAGGTGGATGAAACTGGAGCCTATTATACAGAGTGAAGTCAGCCAGAAAGAAAAACACCAATACAGTATACTAACACATATATATGGAATTTAGAAAGATGGTAATGATAACCCTGTATGCGAGACAGGAAAGAGACACAGATGTATAGAACAGTCTTTTGTACTCTGTGGGAGAAGGTGAGGGTGGGATGATTTGAGAGAATAGCACTGAAACATGTATATTATCATATGTGAAATAGATCTCCAGTCCAGGTTCAATGCATCAGACAGGGTGCTCAGGGCTGGTGCACTGGGATGACCCAGAGGGGTGGGATGGGCAGGGAAGTGGGAGGGGGTTTCAGGATGGGGAACACATATAAACCCATGGCTGATTCATGTCAGTGTATGGCAAAAACCACTACAATATTGTAAAGTAATTAGCCTCCAATTAAAATAAACAAATTAAAAAAAAAAAACTTTCCACCTAAACCAGTGTTACATTTAAAATTTGTTTATTTTCTATGTATAATTATTTTTTAAACTCTTCATGGTTGTGATTATACTCTTTTCTACTCTCATTTCTTCCTTAGGATACTATAGATATTTTTCCATATTATTATCAGCATTTTACAATAGAATTTTAAATAGCTACAAACTAATTAGAAAAGTAATTCATGAGCTTTGAGCTCGTCTTTAATATTACTCATAGTATTGCAATAACTGTCTTGGTGCATGTAATTTTTTTTTAAGTTATTGTTGTTGTTCAGTTGCTAATTTGTGTCCAACTCTTTGTGACCCAATGGACTATAGCACACCAGGCTTTCCTGTCCTTCATATCTTCCAGAGTTTGCTCAAACTCATGTCCATTGAGTCAGTGATGCCATGCAACCATTCATCCTCTGTCTCCCGCTTCTCCTCCTTTCCTCAGTCTTTCCCAGCATCAGGGTCTTTTCCAATGAGTCAGCTCTTTGCGTCAGGTGGACAAAGTGTTGGAGCTTCAACTATAGCATTAGTCCTTCCAATGAATATTCAGGGTTGATTTCCTTTAGGATTGACTGGTTTGATCTCCTTGCTGTCCAAGAGACTCTCAAAAGTCTTCTCCAGCACCATAGTTTGAAACATTTGATTTAGTATACAATTTTATTTTGTAATATATTACTATGGAAGAATACATATTACTGTATCATATTTTTCTTTAACTATTTCTATGATTAATATAAAATATGCAAATATTTTCATAATTATTTTCACTTATAACCCTATGAATTTGATTTATCCATTCAAAAACCTTATTCTGAGAATGTTATTTTCCACAGGTTTCATCAGCTTGATAAAGGCATGGCACAGAAATGGTTAAAACTCCTGCTCTGCTGAATAAAATATTTGTAAAAATAAGGTCATCATATCTTAAATTCTTTGGATGTTCCACATGTAATTTTTACCTAATGCAGACTTCCTTTTGGAGAATGGCGCTTTTTGGATATCCTTTACTCTTCCTAACATGACTTTAAGATCATGTCTGTTGAACTCTTACCATGTGTGTCAGATGCTTCACTTTACCCCTATTATCTCATTTAATTCTTCAGAGTGGACTAGGAGATGGGTACTATTATGTCTCTCTTTTAATGAATGGTGAAAATTAGACGTGGAGATATTAACTAACATCTATTCATGGTGCTGTTGAGTGGAGGAAACTGCTTGCGTAGGTTCTAAGAAACATGGTCTTAAATGTGGTCTCATTAAGCCAAGAGTCACCTGAGGAATTGTAATCAAAGTCCACTGAAAAACATAACCCCTACCTTGTTACAATGAAAATTCCAAGAATTAATAGGAGAAGCACATGCTTCCTTTCTTCATCATGTAGAGGAGTTTCTGTGCTGATCATATTGCATTTTCCCTCCAGATTTTTCCCCCTTTTCATCTCTGCTCTCTCCCTCAAAATCTAAACCTCAAGAATGACATCATTTGGGCTCCACTTTTCTCTACTTTTAATTGTGTTCTGCTAATGGAAAGGACTGGCAAGAAAAAGGAGGAAGGGCTAGGGGAGGGCTACCAATATTTCTTTCTCTACTTTCCCCTGCTGGCAATGCTTTTTGCAGTCACTATGTTCCTTTCTTATGATCACATATCCTATGTGAAAGTTCCTCTTCCCTTGCTACAGTATTTTTTTTTTTTTTTGAGTACCGGTAGCATCCTTCCCTCTCCTGCCCCTTCAGATCTCAGTTGATAACAGCTTTAGACTATTGCTAGTCCCTGGGTTCTCCATCATCTCTTGCTGGTTACCCTTACCTTCTTCTCTCTGTAAATAATAACTTTGTTGAGCTTTCTCCAATCAACCCTTTGAATGGACCATCTGATTTTTATCAGTGCTGAAACTGATAGTTTCCTTTTGTAGATGGAACGGCCAGTACTTATCCATAGTTGAAGAAAGTAAAAAGCAATTTTTTCCCCTAAACATTCACATTCCTATGCATGAAGACTTTTATAGTTGATAAAAGTATATTTTGATGGATGAGCAGTTGGCCAGGGGAGAAGAAACGGTGGAAAGGATCCTGGACTAGATCTGAAAACTATGCCTACTTTTGTATTTATCTTCCTGATGTAAACTTGGGCAAAATCTATAACCTCAATAAAAATTTCTTTATCATAGCAAGGACAATAAGGATTCTTGTCAAAAGGCCACATGAGGAACAAATAAAATGATCCAAAGGAAAGACTGCATTCTATGAAAAAAATGTAAAAAGTAAGGTATTTGAAAGTTGACTAACTGCTCACTCACTAAGTTCACTAAAAATAGACCATAAATATGGAAGCATTACAATAATTGGAAATTTTATAAATGTGATTTAATTCTGCATATTGGACATTGTAAAAAACTAAGGTCCTATCATATACCCAAGTATCCTTCACTTTTCCTAACGTGACTTTAAAATATAAATGTGTATTGACCACTTACCACGTGTATCAGATGCTTCACTTTATTTCCACTGTCTTAATTAATTATTCAGAAAGTGCTATGAGATGATTACTATTAATTCCCTCATTTAGCAGGTGATGAAACCGAGGCTCAGGAAAATAAATAAATTTGCCTATTCACAGAGCTGTTCTATGGAGGAAACTGACTCCAATGCTGGCAGACTACCTGGCTTGGACTAGTTACTCAGTAAATATTTCAAGAAGTATTCACTAAGTGCATAAGAAATGGTGACTAGTCTCAAATATCTCACTGTCTTGCAAAAAAAAAAAAGAAAAAATAATGCATGAGTTACCTAAATAAGAGGGCACTCCACTCATTCTGACCAGGCAGGAGGAAAAACATGAGAGAATAAAATAAGATGGCAAATAGAAAATGATCTATCTGGTGTGACTTTAACATAGAATGATTGTGAGAAAGAGGTGCTAGAAAACAGGCAAGCTCAGGCAAAGGTGAAAGTTTTTTTAAAAAATGACGATGTTAGTCACTCAGTCGTGTCTGACTCTTTGCAACCCCATGGACTGTAACCTGCCAGGTTTCTTTGCCCATGGAATCCTCCAGGCAAGAATGCTAGAGTGTGCAGCTGTTTCCTTATCCAGGGGGTCTTCTTGACTCAGGGCTTTTACCTGCATCTCCTGCATTGCAGGCAGGTTCTTTACCATCTGAGCTACCAGGCAAAGGTACTAACTGTAAACAGGAATATAAATACAAAATAGGCTTCTAGGTCAAATGGAAAAATTGGGTTGACTATATATAAGTGAGAGGCAGATGGTATAATCAAGGAGAGGCTCTTGAAACTTCTGACTTGGATTACTTCATGGCTAGCAACCATGTGCTCTCAGTCATTTCTGACTGTAATCCCATGGACTGTAACTTGCCAGGCTCCTCTGTCCATGGGATTTCCCAGGCAAGAATGTTGGAGTGGATTGCCATTTCCTTCTCTTGGGCATCTTCCCAACCCAGTGATTGAACTGCATCTCCTGCATTGGCAGGCAGATACTTTACCACTGAGCCACCTGGGAAAAAAGAAGCATTACTACATGGCTAGTAGCACTAAATTGATACAAGGATAAGCTTTGAGGTTGTCATAATCTGAATTCAGATATAATAAGAAAAATCACTGGGATACATAAAACAGAGATATTTGCAAACCTTAAAAAATCTGGATCTAAAAGTTAGGAGATGGGTCAAAACAAAACTAAAGAAATATAAAATGATATTTCATGAATACTGCAAAGAATTGGCTATTTTTAAGAGCTGGATTTTTTGAGTAGTACAGGTTCGTGACTTTAAGCACAGAAAACTTTAAAAAGTAATCACTTAGATGATCTTTCTAAAATTGTACTGCACGTTTTTCTGCCATCTTAAATGGTGCATCTTGAACCAAATTTATTTTTCCTTGTTGGGTTAGAGTCATCACTATTTCTTATGATAGCATGCTGTAATTCAGTGATGCTGTTGGAATAATTGAGATAAATAGAAATGTCTCCCTTTGTTAAACAGCTTCAGATCACTGTTGTGCCTTTTGTTTTTGAGTTTCATTTTTATCATTTCTATGATTTCTCAGTTGTTGTCAGCTGTCACTTGTTGCAGCTATCAGTGTGTCACCGTGAACCGATATACTGTATCGTTTCAATCATTTACTCTTCAACTAACACTAGTTGGGAAACCAGATAATCATATGTGTGATAGCTATCTGCAGAGCATGCCCAGAGAGTTTTGGAAGGAGGAGGAGAGCATCTTCTTAAGCGGGAACAACAGGAGCTTTAATGAAATAGAATCAGGATACTTCTTTTGACTCTTTAAAGGACTTCTCTGTTTATTTTTTAGTTCTTGGCTGTGTTTCATAAAGGTATCAGGGCCAGAATTTGAGGTCTGAATTAGTAAAATGTTTTTGTATGCATCTCCCCAAAGGATAAGATAAACCAATAGTTCAGGACAGTACAGTTCGATGTATAGTTTTGTTCCTCAGACATAGAATCTGCTTTGATTTCCATCAATTATATGGATTAATTTTTCATATTATTTTTTCAGTTCATTTGCTGCAAGAAAAAAAATGTAAGTTCTATTTGATTAACAGGTCTTCGGGGGTGTTTAAGGCTGTGTAAGGTCAGTGCTTTAAATTAGAATACTTAGTTAATTTTTCCAAGGTGACTAGATCAAATGCAGTCGATTGAATACTCCAGTGTTTCTGCAGGCTGTACCCTCATGTGTTTGTCCATGTGCTTTTGCATTGTTTTCTAGGCAGGTTTTATTGATTCATTATCTTGTGTGCCCCTATGCTAACACCCTAAAAGCATTGCTGTCTCTTTCTCTAGTTAAAAGTGTCCTTCTCAATTTGTCACCATGTGTCACCACAAGTGCTGCTTTGAAGCTCTTTTTCTCTCCCACGTGCATGTTTGTTAGCAGTTTCTTGGTAGTGTCTACTGGGTTATTTGTCTCCAAGGAATATCATTTTCAGTTTATTTCCTCTGATATTCATTTAATGAATTGTCACTTTAACTCAAGCTGTAATTTTCTGTCAATTATATTGTAAATTTCTCATGCATCAGTCAGCACGTCTCTTGATGTTCCTCCTGTTATGTCTTGTCTCTACAAATTTCCTTCCCTCTGTGACCTTTGATTTCCTCAGAGTAGTGTCTTGCTCTCTCCCTACCAAATGGCCAAGAATCTATTGCTTATTTTTACTCTGGAAGCTACAATATCAGCAAAATACTTGAAAACATATGAAGCAGCTCCCTCCACTCTATCTTTTATATCTTATACTATCTAGGCAGACATGCACGCACAGGGAGAATGCCATACAAAGATTGGAGTTATGCTGCCAAAATTCAAGAAACTACTCGAAGTGAGGATTGAGGTCTAGAGAGGAACCCTCCCTGGTATTTTCAGAGGGAACATCACCTTGCTGACACCTTGCTTTTGGATTTACCTTATGGGCTTGCCTGATGGCTCAGATGGTAAAGAATTTGCCTGCAATGCAGTAGACCTGGGTTCGATCCCTGGGTTGGAAAATCCCTTGGAAAAGGGAATGGCTACCCACGCCAGTATTGTTGTCTTAGAAATCCCATGGACAGAGAAGCCTGGTGGGCTACAGTTCATAGGGTCACAAAGAGTTGGATATGACTGAGCGATTAACACGTTATGATTGTGAGACAATACATTTCTGTTATTTAAGCCACTCAGTGTGTGGTAATTGCTATAATGTTGCTGCTGCTGCTAAGTCGCTTCAGTCGTGTCCAACTCTGTGCGACCCCATAGACGGCAGCTCACCAGGCTCCTCTGTCCCTCGGATTCTCAGGCAAGAATACTGGAGTGGGTTGCCATTTCCTTCTCCAATGCATGAAAGTGAAAAGTGAAAGTGAAGTCGCTCATAGTTCTAGACAATCAATCTAACCCTCATGATCTAAATTTTTAAAAACAAAAGCACAGATTAATTCAAAGAAAAATATTTTGGAGAATCTGCCTTGCCCACCTCAAGAGATAGACTTTATATTTTCTATGTTAAAAAAAATATAGAAATGCTTTTCATTCAGCTCAAAGAGCAACTTTCAAAGACAGTGATTCCCAAACTTGGCTACACACTAGAGACACTTGGGGGACCTTTAAAAAGATCCAGATGTCTAAGTTTTACTTTCTGAAGAGTCAGATTCAGTATGTTTGGGAAATAACTTGCTTATCTATTTTGAACAATCTTTTTAGGTAATTTTTATGATTAGGTAAGTGTAGGAAGCACTGATCTAAAGAGCTGAATAATGAAGGAGATATATCAATATAATTCTTGGAAAAAGAGATCATCTAATAAACTTTCAACTCCATCACCTCCAATTTCATTAATTTTAAGCTTGTATGAGCTAACCAGAAAAACCTCTGCCCTGAACTTCATTCTTGAGAAGGAAAAGTGATGGTGACCTTGGGAGAGAAGAATGTAATACACTTATAGGAGCTTTAACAGCCAAAGAATAAAATTTGGCGGATAGTCGAGTACTTTAAGAAATCAGGCTTCACTTTTGGACTCAGAGGGAGAGGGAGAGGGTGGGATGATTTGGGAGAATGGGAATTCTAACTTGTATACTGTCATGTAAGAATTGAATCGCCAGTCCATGTCTGACGTAGGGTGCAGCTTGCTTGGGGCAGGTGCATGGGGATGACCCAGAGAGATGTTGTGGGGAGGGAGGTGGGAGGGGGGTTCATGTTTGGGAACGCATGTAAGAATTAAAGATTTTAAAATTAAAAAAAAAATTAAAAAAAAAAAAAAAAGAAATCAGGCTTCATTCACTATTCATTCAGCAGAGTTACAGACAACCTGCAATGAATCAGTTAATATAGACTCAGGCAAAGTTGAGATATTTTCCTCTGACCAGAGCTTCTAAAAAGAGAGATGGCTCAAAAAGTAATGACAGCAAGTTTAAAAATGTAATTTTGAAACTAGGACCTCAGGTAGTTATGGAAAACAACATGGCTATCCAAGGAGCCCTGTCAAGCCTCTGGATTCTAAAAATCACATGCAGAAGATGGGAGAGAGACACATACACAGAAATACAAAAAAAAAAAAAGCTCATGGGGATAGGAAAATTGTGTGAGAAAACCTTGAGGTAGCAGAGCAGGTAATGCAGTTTCCATTTATGGACAAATAAACTGAAATTAATGAGAGTTAAATAACTTGGTTGTACCTTGGACCTAGCCAAATGGTACTGTGTCTCGTTCTCCATTTCCTCTAGTACGCTGCTGCCCAAAGCTAACCCTGATGTTTCCTGTGACATCAACCTAAAGGAATCGAGTGGGTTTACTTTGCAGAAAGAAGAGTCAGAACTGTCACTTCACCTCTTATACATACAAACCTCCTATCTACAAAGGAAGAGAATACTCATAAACCTTCAAAATAATATTTTTAGCTAACACCTGCCAGAAGATATTATCTAAGAGAAAAGGGAATATCAGTATTCCTTTTTGTGATGCTCCAAATCAGGATGTATCACTGTTTTTGTCTTTTCTGTGTCCTTTTTTATAACCTTCCATATCTTTTTGAATCACTGTTGTAAACTCTCTGATTTTGAAAGGGTGCTTGATTGTCTTTGAGTGCCAGGACTAAATGAATCCTTCCTCATGACCAATTTATGACTTCCCCTTTCTGTCCAGATATGGTTATAACTTCATCTTTTAAAGCTAGCTCTTAGTTTATTTTTGATGAAAATAACTGACACCCCACTGAATATAGAGTTTTGGCTGTAAATGGCCAGTTGTGCTACCAAAGACTAGGAGTGTAGTTGCATGCTCAGTCACTCAGTCTTGTCGATTCTTTGTGACCCCCACAGACAATAGCCTGCCAGGGTCCTCTGTCCATGGGATTTCCCAGGCAAGAATACTGGAGTGAGTTGCCATTTCCTCCTCCAGGGGATCTTCCCACCCAGGGATCAAACCCATGTCTCCTGCATTGGCAGGCAGATTCTTTACCACTGAGTCACCCAGGAAACTAGAAAGATTAGGAGACAGGCTTCTAAATCATTAGTTGACTGCTTGATGTATATTGGACAAGGTCAAAGAGTTTGTTAATTACCTAAATGATCCAACAAGTCTTTGAGGTAGAGGGCTAATTTCACTGAACTCATTTTTCCAATGGGAAACTGAGGTACTGCCTTTTATTCCTCTGTTATGAGCAATCCTGGAAAAAAGACTTGTTTTCTTTCCACCTTCCATCTCTAGTCTGGAACGGGTTATTTTCACAACACATGATGGGAATAAGAATAAGAGAGAAAATACTAAATAATAAGAAACTAATACAGAACATGTTGGACTAAGCTTGGACAGAAATTAACTTTTTTTTTTTAGAAAATCCTTCTGTCATCACAGATATATTTATAACCCTTGCCTAAAACATCGGAACTGACTGACATACTAAATTATTGAATCATGATCTATTTTGGAAGGGAGAACACAGTCAGGATGTCGACAAAAATGCAAGTAGATGTTTTATTCTCTTTGAAAGGAACAATTAGGGTCATGACCCATAACTTACAGAGAGTGCTATGCAATTTTGGAAGAATTAAATGCACATCAGAAATACATCATGGGGCTTCCAAGCAAACAGCAAGGATATGCACAAAAAGGTCTTTCTCAGAAGATGAGCGATGAGAGATATGAACCCAGTCAAGGGAGTTAAAGGGGACACATGGATGGGGCTGAAGGGCCAGGTGGTTGGAGAAGGAAATGGCAACCCACTCCAGTGTTCTTGCCTGGAGAATCTCAGGGACAGAGGAGACTGGAAGGCTGCAGTCCATGCGGTCGCACAGAGTCAGACACGACTGAAGCGACTTAGCAGCAGTAGCAGTAGCAGCAGTGTTTGATTGAATTTCCCTGCCTTCACTAGTCAGTTGAAAATGTGCATGAAAATGTGTATAAAAATTCTGTGGCAAGGTCTGGCATTCACCACCATGTATTTCAGGTGGCAAGAAAACCACGCAGCAACCTTTGTGTGGGAACGCACTGGAGTCTTAACGCTGCCATCATACAGATACAGAAATCAGGTATAGGTGAAAAGGCTTGCCCAAGGTCACAGAGCTCATAAGTGACAGCCTATGGACTGAAGCCAAGGGTATTGAATTCCCAAGTTTTTATTTCATGCACACTGTATTGTCCCTGTGCTTGCATGCTAAGTTGCTTCAATTGTATCTGACTATGTGACCCTATGGTCTGTAGCCTGACAGCCTCCTCTGTCTATGGGATTTTCCAGGCAAGAATACTGGAGTGAGTTGCCATGCCCTCTTCCAGGGGATCTTCCTGACCCAGAGATCGAATCTGGCTCTCTTATATCTCCTGCATTGGCAAGCAGGTTCTTTACCACAAGCACCACCTGGGAAGCCCGTATTTTTCTTATTTTTTATCAATGCATTCCTTCATTCAACAAGCATTTCTTAAGTGAGCAATAAATTCTAGGCACTCTACTAGGCATTAGAGATTCAAAGACAGATGAAGCAGTTTTTGACTTTAGACCTCATAGTCCACTGAAACAGTCATATTTGTATTAAGATACTGACATAAAATGATACATAACATGAGAGTGGCTCTGGGAACAGAGAAGAGGGATGCATTTGGAATGACACAGAATATTCCAAAATCAGTTATTTACCTCAGAATTCTAATTCAGATCACTTATCTGAAATGAAATCTTCTATGAAAACATAAGCTTAGGTTTTTCTTTTCTTATGAATGTGAATCATAGCCATCATAGCTTTCAAGGTTTGCTTTTTTTTTCAAGCTTTTATTATGCGTTGAATTGTGTCCCCAAACAAGATATGTTGAAGTCTTAACTTCTAATCCCTCCAAATGTGACTTTATTTGGAAACAAGGATTATCAGGTTAAAATGAGGCAACTAAGTTAAAGTGAGGTCCTTATAGGCGTGCAAAGTTGCTTCAGTCATGTCTGACTCTTCATAACCCTATGGACTAGAGCCCACCAGGCTCCTCTGTCCATGGGATTCTTCAAGCAAGGATACTGGAGTGGGTTGCAAGCCCACCTCCAGGGTATTTTCCCCACCCATGAATCAAACGTGGGTCTCTTAAGTCTCTTGCTTTGACAGATGGTTCAGGTACTATTGAGGCCTGGCTTGGAGAATTTTAAGCATTACTTTGCTAGTGTGTGAGATGAATGCAATTGTGCAGTAGTTTGAGCATTCTTTGGCATTGCCTTTCTTTGGGATTGGAATGAAAATTGACCTTTTCCAATCCTGTGGCCACTGCTGAGTTTTCCAAATTTGCTGGCATATTGAGTGCAACACTTTCACAGCATCATCTTCTAGGATTTAAAATAACTGGAATTCCATCACCTCCACTAGCTTTGTTCATAATGATGCTTCCTAAGGCCAACTTGACTTCACATTCCAGGATGTCTGGCTCTAGGTGAGTGATCACACCATCGTGATTATCTTGGTCGTGAAAATCTTTTTTGTAGAGTTCTTCTGTGTGTTCTTGCCACCTCTTCTTAACATCTTCTGCTTCTGTTAGGTCCATACCATTTCTGTCCTTTATTGGGCCCATCTTTGCATGAAATGTTTCTTTGGTATCTCTAATTTTCTTGAAGAGATCTCTAGTCTTTTCCAGTCTATTATTTTCCTCTATTTCTTTGCATTGACCACTGAGGAAGGCTTTCATATGTCTCCTTGCTATTCTTTGGAACTCTGCTTTCAAATGGGTATATTTTTCCTTTTCTCCTTTGCTTTTTGCTTCTCTTTTTTCTCAGCTATTTGTAAGGCTTCCTCAGACAACCATTTTTCCTTTTTGCATTTCTTTTTCTTGGGGAAGGTCTTGATCACTGCCTCCTGTACAATGTCACGAACCTCCATCCATAGTTCTTCAGGCACTCTATCAGATCTAATCCCTTGAATTTATTTGTCACTTCCACTGTATAATTGTAAGGCATTTAATTTAGGTCATACCTGAATGGTCTAGTGGTTTTCCCTACTTTCTTCAATTTAAGATGTTCAAGCTGGATTTAGAAAAGGCAGAGGAACCAGAGATGAAATTGCCAACATCTGCTGGATCATCAAAAAAGCAAGAGAGATCCAGAAAAAATCTACTTTTGCTTTATTGACTATGCCAAAGCCTTTGACTGCGTGGATCACAACAAACTGCGGTAAATTCTTAAAGAGATCGGAATACCAAAACACCTGACCTGCCTCCTGAAAAATCTGTATGCAGGTCAAAAGCAACAGTTAGAACTGGACTTGGAACAACAGACTGGTTCTAAATCAGGAAAGGAGTACGTCAAGGCTGTATATTGTCACCCTCCTTATTTAACTTATATGCAGAGTGCATCATGAGAAATGCTGCATTGGATGAAGCACAAGCTGGAATCAAGATTACCAGAAATATCAATAACCTCAGATGACACCACCCTTATGGCAGAAAGTGAAGAATAACTAAAGAGTCTCTTGATGAAAATGAAAGAGTTGAAAAAGTTGGCTTAAAGAGTGACAAAGTTGGCTTAAAACTCAACATTCAGAAAGCTAAGATCATGGCATCTGGTCCCATCACTTCATGGCAAATAGATGGGAAAACAATAGAAACAGTGAGAAACTTTATTTTTGGGGGTTCCCAAATCACTGCAGATGGTGACTGCAGCCATGAAATTAAAAGACATTTGCTCCTTGGAAGAAAAGTTATAACCACCCTAGATAGCATATAAAAAGCAGAGACATTACTTTACCGACAAAGGTCCGTCTAGTCAAAGCTATGGTTTTTCCAGTAGTCATGTGTGGATGTGAGAGCTGGACTATAAAGAAAGCTGAGTGCCGAAGAACTGATGCTTTTGAACTGTGGTGTTGGAGAAGAGTCTTGAGAGTCCCGTGGACTGTAAGGATATACAACCAGTCCATCCTAAAGGAAACTAGTCCTGAATATTCATTGGAAGGACTGATACTGAAGCTGAAACTCCAATACTTTGGCCACCTGATGTGAAGAACTGACACATTTGAAAAGCCCCCGATCCTGGGAAAGACTGATGATGGGAGGAGAAGGGGATGACAGAGTATGAGATGGTTGGATGGCATTACCAATGCAATGGACATGAGTTTGAGCAAGCTCTGGGTGTTGGTGATGGACAGGGAGGCCTGGCATGCCACAGTCCATGAGGTAGCAAAGAATCGAACTCGACTGAGTAACTGAATTGAACTGATGGACAGATGTGTTCTTTACCACTATCACCACCTGGATGTCCTTAGTATGTACCCTAATCCCATATGTGGTTTATAAAAAGGGGTATCCTTATGAAAGGGGGAAATTTGGACATGTGCTGAGGGAAGGTGATTTGGAGATAGGCAGGGAGAGGAGGCTGAAGGTATATACAAGCTAAAACATGTCAAGGATTCCTTACTAGAATTCTAGAATTTTGATTTTGGAATTCCAACCTCTAGAACTGTGGAACAATACTTTTCTGCTCTTTTAAGTCACACAGCTCTTTTTTTGTTTGTTTGTTTTTTACTTTATCACCATAGCTCTAGGAAACTAAGCTTCCTGGACAGTGATCAAAGAGCAAGACTGATTTTTATTCCTAATATTTTGCCCCAAGACTTAAAAAAAAATCTGACAGCTATGCAGCCACATTTGACTGAGTCATATGGACTGTTGACTCCAGAGCCAGTGCAGCTGAACACTTGCACAGGGTTCTCTGAGTACTGAATCAGGATTTGGGGACATTCACATTCCCTGGCTTCACCTCATTCAAATACTATTAGTATTCCTTCAGTAAACCTTGATTGTTTTTCTTTTTAAACATTTTTTGTTGAAGTATAGTTGATTTACAATGTTGTGTTTGTTTGGTGTGCAGCAAAATAATGCAGTTAAACATATATATTCTTTCTCATTATAGGTTATTACAAGATATTTGGGCTTTGTGGTGGCTAATTGTTAAAAATTCTGCCTGCCAACGCAGGAAATGTGGGTTCAGTCCCTCAGTTGGGAAGATTTTCTGGAGAAGGAAATGGCAACCCACTCCAGTATTCTTACCAGGGAAATTTCTTGTACAGAGGAGCCTGGTGGCCTACAATCCATGGGATCGCAAAAGAATCAGACACGACTGAGAGACTAAATAATAAGAGACTGAATATAGTTCCCTGTGCTACACAGTAGGACCTTATTGTTTATCTGTTTTATATATGGTGGTTTGCATCTGCCAATCCCAAACTCTTAAGGGGGAAGGGGAGAGGGATAACGCTGAGCTCTAAATGTAGTCTCACAACTATCCCATAAAAATTATAAACAATCAACCAAGCTAAACACAAAAGCGCCTTCAGCTCTCTGGGTTTAGAATGTCATGCTTTTCACACTGAAATAGCTGGCCTTCCAAGTTTCCATTGAAAACTTCTAATGTGGCAGTTGTGATCAAAGTAAGCTGATATTTTAAAAAACAATCTTGATGATCACAACTGCAGAACAGGGCACAGTGCTTTTTAAAAACCATATAACCATGAACTGCAGGTGGCATTTCAAGCATATACTCTTCAACTGTAAAAACAAAACATCTGTGAAAGTTATTAGGCAGCATCTTTGAGAGCTGTATGATTTTACATATAAGAATGTGTCAATGGCTTAAGGACTAAGTTGCTTGCAGGTTAGGTTAGGAACATCAGCTCTCTATCTCTTATGCAGCTGACCCACGGTGCGCCTTACATGATACACTTCTACTCTCTGAGCTGCCATTTCATGGAGTAGAAAACCTGGAGAATGATATTTATTTCTTCCTTAAAATATGGTGAAGGGGTAGACATTTGTGTCACAGATGTTTTGCAACCCAACAAGTGGGGGAGAAAAACACTGTTTAAAATAGTTTTCGAAACTTTATCATACAGATTTACTTATAACTGATGAGGGAGAGGAATAACTTCCTTCCTGTATGCGGAAGTCTTCCCTGAAAGGCTTTTACATACATCATCATAAATATCACAAACTCCTGAAAATGCTGGTGACCAATGAGTCACATGAGATCACAAGAATGGGCTGGAATCTAAAGCCTTGGTCCCCAGATACAGGTAAAAATTGTGCACAGCCAGTCCTAGAGCTGGGAGACTAGAGCCTCATGTTGCTTTAAGACCTGGTTATGTAATAGAGTAGAATCTGAATATCTATATTATACACTCAGACATGAATAGGAATAGAAAAGCAAATCTGGGAATACAATAGTATTGAAAGTTTTCTTCAATATAGTACATAGCCCCACAGAAGACAGCCCTCTTAGAAATTTCTTAAAGGTTGATTACTTGTTTTACACACAGTGAGCATTAAAATCTTCAGGTAGAGCTTCCATCTTCAGGAAGAGCTCATCATTTCCAGATATTTATCTGTTTATGTCTATAGACAATAATATTGATCTTTAGATAGGCATGTTAACTTGAGACGTCATAAAGAAAAAACTTTATTGAGAATGATCGAACCCATCATAGGGAACTATGCAGTTTATCCATACACATACAATGACCTATACAGAATATTTCCAAGTGTTCTGTCAGTATCTAATTCTTCTTCACTAACAGACTGATGACAGCATTTACCCAATATAAACAGGAATGTTGTCACTCTTCTGCCCTTATCTGGTCTACATCGTTTTGCGGACATTCCAAGTCACCCTTGCCTTGTGCTTCCTGCCGTGGAGCGCTGTCATCCTTTCAGTTCTTCTGGTACTAATCCCTGAAGCTTCTAGACTTGGAGTGTTGGCTCCCAAGTCTGCCAGATGCTGCAGCTCCCTGCCTCTTTAAACAGACTGCACTGAGTCTAGGTTCTTCAGGGACAGTTGGGGTCTTTTGGTAGAAACACAATTTTCTTTGAGCTTAGAGGCATTAAGATGGGGGCAATTAAACATTATGGTGGAATCTTTTAGCTTCTGATGCTGGCTTGTTGACGGTACCATGCCATTCCCTAGGCAGCACTATTAAATTCTCACTCTATACCCTGAACAGCTCAGGGACCTGTGTTGCATTAGAGTTCTTTTCCTAATAAACCTTCTCTCTTCTTCTTTCTTTCTTCTCTTTTGTCTTTTTCCCTTCAATTCTCACTGATCATTTAGTACATGCTAACCACTCTACTAAGCACTGCTGCTGCTAAGTTACTTCAGTCATGTCTGATTCTGTGCGACCCCATAGATGGCAGCCCACTAGGCTCCCCCATCCCTAGGATTAAGCATATAAAAATAAAATAACCATATTTGTTGTATCCTACCCTAAACATGGGCTTCCCAGGTGGTGCAGTGGTAAAGAATCCACCTATCAATGCAGGACATGAGAGTTCTATCCCTGGATTGGAAAGATCCCCTGGAGTAGGAAATGGCAACCCACTCCAGTGTTCTTGCCTGGAAAATTCCATGGGCAGAGAAGCCTGGCAGACTACAGTCCATGGGGTTGCAAAAAGTTGGACATGACTGAGCAAGCCCACATCCTAAGCTTACAGTCTAGCAAAGGTGATAGTCAAATAGACGCCCCCCCAAAAAAAATAGTAAAAAGTGTGATATGTGCTGACTGAGATACAAACTACTGTGGAGATAATTATTATTGTTGGAGAACCAAGGATCTTTCATGGAGAAGATGAATCTTGAAAGGAGAGTACATTTTTCATCAGAGAGAAGGTGTTATATAGAATAAGAACAAAATGATGGGGGATTCCTGGATGATATGCTATCCACTGTTACTTTTCATTCCATGCCAACATCAGTCATAATCATGGCAGATGAGTGTACCTTGTGTATATTCCACATCAAAAAACTCTTCAAATGTCTAGTTTAAATTTTCTTGCCTCCAGAGTACCCATTCCCAGTTTTTCATCTCTTATATAATAATTTGTCTTCCTCTTGCCCTCCATACCCCACAAGCACAGATATGTTTCCAATCTGCTCTCAGTGAACATGTCAAAGTTTGTTACAAGCCTTTGTCTGGGAATTTCTGTAAAGCCAAGAGAAGACTAATTTCACTCACCAGCCCACAGAAGACACAAAAGCCTTCTTCTGCAGGAGTCTCCGGATAGACAATGATGAATTCTTCAGGTCAGTTCAATCCATTGTGCTAGAGATTAGATGGATAGATCCATGGGCTGCTACTAGACAAAACTGTAAGAATATATCCCACAAAACTGCTGCATTTTGCTTGCTTCTACAAAACTCTCTCCACCTCTCCACTTTGCAAATGTTTTCAGGTACTTTAGTCTAAAATGCAGGAAGCAGGGACACTGTTAAGGATTTCCATAATTCATCATAATTATAGTTTTTATATTAGTTTCAAAAGTTGCTTTTGTTCAAAATAGATTAAATGACTCACTTCTGGTCTTGGAAGAAATTCAAGCAGCCATCATTTGGCATGATGCCTCAGATCATTACAAACTTTACTATAGCAATGAATTCAACATAATTCAACAAATATTTGAAGATCAATTATATGGATAGACACTGTGTTAGGCTGTGGGGGGATGTAAAGATGAATGAGGCAGGTCCCTACTTCCAAGGAGCTTGTAATTCAGTAGCTAAAATAAATATTCACAGAGCAAACAATATTACAGATAATAAATAGCTTTCTATGGGAAACAAGGAGGCAGAAACATTTTCACACTCACTAAGTAAATGTGTACAGGCATCAACAAAATTACACCCTTTGAACCAAGAACATTGTAGAAGACATACTCACGTTAAAATTCCAGTAATCTGTGGATATACTTGCCTTAAAAATGAAAATCTGAGCCCTACTTTACCACTTACTGTGTGGTCTTAAGTTGTTCAGCCTCTCCATGCCTTAGTTTTGCTTTATTTTTGCCTATATTTTAATATAGAATAATAATGTTAACCTCATAGGTTGTTGAAAGGATTAACTAGGAAAAATAGATGAAAAGTGTTTTGCCAATTATAGAAGAATTATAGTTTTTAATTATTCCTATTATTGACATAATACTATGCCAATTATAGTTTTTAATCATTACTACCATTCTTTTGGTTAACCTCCATAAGTAAAATAAGAAGTGCCTTCTTGTAGAATACAATGGGGCTTCTCTGGTGGCTCAGATGGTAAAGAATCTACCTGCAATTCAGGAGACCCGGATTTGATCCCTGGGTTGGGAAGATCCCCTGGAGAAGGAAATGGCTACCTACCCACTCCAGTATTCTTGCCTGGAGAATTCCATGGACAGAGAAGACTGTCAGGCTACAGTCCATGGGGTCACAAAGAGCTGGACACGACTGCATGACTAACACACTTTCATATGCAGAATTAGAATTGCTGGGTAGAATACTATAAACAACATACCTAGTTAAGAGGTAGAATTCACTAGAATTTCAGTGAATTCTCCATGAACCAGTGGACCAGTACCTTCTCCATACCTTGTCTAATAGAACACTGGTTAAGCCTGGACGATTCATTTTCTGCCTATTTTAGTGGTGTGATATAAAAGCAATCAGCTGTATTCCTGGGATTTCCTGGGATGTTTCTGAGGTTAGCTGTATTGTTCAGAAGGCATTCACGCAGAAGGACAAATTACACCCTGGTACTAGATAAATTTATTTTACATGGCATCTTCCAGAGCTCTACCAAGTGCTCTATTGAGAAATGGAATACGATGTTCTTTATTATTTTTTAATTAATTTATTTGTTCTTAAACACTAATTGAGACACCCAGGCTAGTCTGTTCACTTCTTATTCTGTAGGCCAAACTAGGACTCTTTGTTCTGTCCATGATACTCATCAGAAACAAAGGCCTTTATTAACTGTGTTGAAGATTTGTGACTCTCTGAATGGCAACACATATTACTGGAGTTTGCTTGCTTTCCAAAGTGAGCCTGTGGTTTTGCTCTGGAGTCTCAGTTATCTCCTCTTGCTATAGAACAGAAATGCCAGGTAACATTTCATTGCTTCTTGCCACCTCTAAGACAAATGAAGAATTAGCATAGCAGAAAACGAATATCAAACTCATTAATGGGCTTTGGGGGTCACCAACTGAAATGCTACCTAAATCAGTTGGAGGACAAAGAGGGTGAATTATAAGAAATGGGATGACATGCTGACGAGTCCTATCTCCATGACAATAGATGATTCTGTACGTTTTGGAACAGATGTACATTCATCTTGTATTTTCCTGAGGCTATTGGCAAGTGATTCTGGCTGAACAGTCTAAAATAAAGGTGAAAAATCATCCTGGTTCAGTAAAGTCCCTGCACCAACCTTTCTTGGTCTTCTCCAAAGATTCACTTTGTAAAGTACAGAGTAACAGTCCCTAGGGTCTTGGACCACTGAAGGTCTGGCATAAGCTAGGAGGAATTCTGATCCCAGGAAATAATACCTACCTGTGAATTCCTGGCATGTGTTTGGTTTTCTTTTAGCTTTATGCCTGTGGAATTAAAATTAGCATTGTGGGAATTTCTCTCCCTCTGTCTTCATGCCCATGCAAGCCAGTAGCTCTATCTCTTCTCCACAAGTGGATAGTTCCAGTTAAAAGAGATGATTTGGTGCCCTCCAGTGGCTCAACCTGACAGCCTTTCTCATGACCTCTCAAGCTCTTTCATACCCGCAGGAATGGAGCATCTCCGTCCATCTTTGGAGGGCTCCTTGGTAATTTACAGGTAATCACCATTATTTGCAAAGGAATCCATCATCTCCTTAATACTGTGTAATTCTCAGAGGAGAAGAAATCAGAGAACAAAGACAAACTTCCCAGGCTTTTATTTGTACCAAGAGTTAAAAACAATGAAAATCCAGTATTAAAAAAATCCCAGTAATACCACCATTGCTTTTAATTCTATGGTCCCAATAAAAACTACTTACTCCTTTTGCCTGAATGCATTTTCCATGGAGTAAAGTGCAGGACTAGATGATCTTTATTAATGATCAATTGAATTATCAATCACTCAGTGATTCTTTATCACTGAAATCCTATGGAAGGGAAAAATAAGATGACTTTCACTCTTCAACACTTGATAAAATGACTTTATTATTTTGACAACTTAATTCGCTTAAAGACTTTAGAAAAGAAGTTAGGATAAAATGCCCACTAGGTTATGCATGGTACAAGTGAGTATGCACTTAACAAATCCAAAGATTCTTGTTGCTGCTTCCCTTTAGGATACTTAGATGGTACCTTGAAAAGTCATCAAGAAAAAGCATTCTAATTTCTTTGTTTGATGAGGATGGAGAACATATAGTTGCATTTTTATAGTACTAAGTTAGTGCTTGTTCCATAATGATCAATAAATAGATCACTAAACTAATAAACGAATGAATAAATGAATGGGGGAAAAATGTTGATCTTAACTCCTATAATTCATAAGCAGAGAAAGCAACTGTATTTATGATATAAAGAGCAAGAAAAAAAATCCACCTAGACCTTAAATTATCCTTTTTGTTTCTTTTCCTGACCCCTAACTTAACTTGAATCTTACCATTAGAGATAAATTTATCCCTTAGGGGAAGAACAGTCTACTTCAGTGTTCCTCTTAAAGAGGTAGCTTTCTGGAAGAACGATAGTTTATGGTGGGTAGCACAAGCTCAATAAAAGATCGTTGAATAAATAAAGAAACGTATCAAAGTATTATTAATCATGAACATTCATGCAAGACTTGATTTGGAGATTAGTAGATCAGTCTCATGAAGAGAGGTGTAAAGTGAGGAAAAGCTGATGGTAGCATAACTGTAGTGG
The DNA here is from genome assembly GCF_001704415.2 of Capra hircus. NCBI lineage: Eukaryota > Metazoa > Chordata > Mammalia > Artiodactyla > Bovidae > Capra > Capra hircus. The sequence goes on from NC_030813.1 coordinate 43,064,262, forward strand.
TGGGGGCTTGGTAGTGGTGGTTTTAATTCCTTAGAGCATGAAAATTTACTTAAGCCAGTAGCTTTATTTGGGATTTAAAATGGGGACGTTGGTTAGGCAGGAGAATACACTTTTACTCTAGACTTTTGCTGCATAATATAGTAGCAACTGATCACCTGTGGTTATTGAACACTTGAAGCATGGCTAGTACAAATTGAGATGGCTAATCCAAATTAAGGTGTGCTCTAAGAATAAAATACACATGAGGTTTTGAAGACCAGGATGTAGCAATGGTAAGAAGTGATTGGATTCTGAGTATATGTTGAAGTTGGAACCCACAGGATTTGCTGGGAGACTGAATGTAGGAATTGAGACGCAGTAGTCAAGAATGGGTTCTAAGGGTGGATCAGCTATCAGCTGGGATGAAGGTGTGTACTCTGGAGGAAATATGAAGAGAGTCAGGCTTGAAGATATTAAATGATTCCTCTAAGATCACACTGGTATGTCATAGAGAAACAGAGTTCTTCAGGCTGATAGGGAACTGAGAGATATGCTGTTTTGTCTTTTCATTTTATAGATGAAGCATTTGGGGTCTAGTGAAGAGAAGTGACTTGGTCAATATCACACTGCAAATGATGAACAGAATTTTTAAGATAGACTTCCTGACTGATGTCCTAGTGATTCATTTTTTCACTGTTGTGTGGTAAGTCGCTTAAGACTCCTTGAGACCTCCTAGACTGTAGCCCATTAGGCTCCTCTGTCCATGGGATTTCCCAGGCAAGGATACTGGAGTAGGTTGCCATTTCCTGCTCCAGGGGATCTTCCTGACACAGGAATTGAACCCAGGTCTGTTGCATTCAGGCGAACTCTTTACCATCTGAGCCACCAGGGAAGACATTAATAAGAATATCTTAGGTAAGTACAGTTTTTTCTATCTTTTTGCATTTATTTCTACTCCATTTGGTTATAAGCAAGGTTTCACGCCTTTGAATATAATATACACTATAACAGGAAAATCATAATTAACTTTGGCTTAGAAAGAGACTTTTTTGTTTTTCATTTAGTAACAAATTTAACTAAAGTTCTTTCATGGGCTCTCAAAGGTCTTAGAATATGTGATGTCTTAGAGTATGCTGTCAGTGACACAACAGCACAAAAATGGTGGCAAGTCGTGATTGAACTTTTCTTATAGTGTCTCTCAACTCAACTCTCTGGCACAGCAACAAGCGCAGTGTTATAAAAACAGTTCCATCAGTAGTCCAGTCTTAGGTGAGGGTTGTAATCCAGTTTGAAGTATCTAGCAGAAATTTTCAAGTTCCAAGAGAAATTACAAAATAGTATGATTTATTTTTTTATAAGGACATTGGAATTGCACATCCAAATGACTGCTATCATTCCAAGTCATCACCTTGGGAGTTGTGAATCTGTGCTAATGATGCAATTGTGGCTCAAAACTGTTTCTGAAAATCTGCATTCAGCGCCAGCTTAAGGAATCAGACAAAGCCACTGGTCTCGCTTTTTTCATAGTCTCAAATTGCATCATTCAATTTTTTCCCTAGCCATCTGACCCACCACACTATCTTACCCAGAGACTTACAAAATATCTTTGGCTGTTTTAAAGTATAAAGGCATATTCAAAGAAGGTAGATTTGCTGCCAATAAAGATGATCAAAATAACTTGGTTGGAATTTCAGGGTGCCAATATTTAACATCCCTACCTCCCATTGCTGAATTTGGAAGCAGCTGCCACTGTGCTGTGCCCTGTTGTTTCCGACTCTGTGATCCTATGGACTGCACAGCCTCCCAGGCTCCTCTGTCCATGGAAGCCTCCAGGCAAGAATACTGGAGTGGGTTGCCACGCCCTCTCCCAGGGGGTCTTCCTGACCCAAAGATTGAACATGCATCTCCTGCATTGGCAGGCAGATTCTTTACCTCTGAGCCACCTGGGAAACCAGGATGTAGCTAGAGAGCAACTTACCATATTTACAGTGTTAATACTGATTGAAACATCTGACTTGAGATTTCTGGAAATGTATTGCCTTGCAGATCTATCAACCCTAGTATGACACAGTGATCCATCCATTCCCTGACTGACGAGGCAGAAACAGATGTCTGGCTCAGGGACAGACCCCTTACCCCTGGTGACCAAACTTGTATACATTTCTTAGGCTGCCCTGCAGTAATGGAGGGAGAGAGAGAAGAATTGCAAGAGGTCCCCAGGGCCTCCAGATTTTGGGCCAGTTAATGGCACCTAACAAACAAGGAAGAAGGAGTCAGAGGATGAGATGGCTGGATGGCATCACCGATGCAATGGGCATGAACTTGGACAAACTTCAGGAGGTGGCAAGGGACAAGGAGGCCTGGTTTGCTGCTGTCCATGGAGTTGTAACGGGTCGGACACAACCAGGTGACTGAGCAACAACAAACAAGGAACGCATCCCTCCTGCTAGAAGACACTGCACTGAGATAAGCAACCAGACCTTGACTTGGGCTGATACTGCCTTCTGGAAACACGGGGCCAAGGGAAAGGAGGGGAACCCTTAACAACTATCCCTTAAAAAGCACAGAGACTCTGAATGCAGAGAGGTAGTGGGAAAGGCTCTAATTCTGGAATGAACATAGACACTCTCGAGGTGACCATAAAGGGAATAAGTATCTGGTTCAATAGAGTTTAGCACTTTGGTAAACTAATAATTGCAGTGACTTGACAGAATTTATTTACAATATCCAACACACTGCACATGTTTAGCATAGGTATGAAAGAAGAGTATGTACAGAGCTTGTAAGTTAGTTGGCTGTAGTTGTGCAGGACCTGAAATGATACTGCCTCAGTGAGGGATTCTGATTACCTGAAAAGGGTCTCAGGTGTTCATCCTCAGACATTTGCTGGGCTAATCACGTCGGGGCACAAGACCATGACTCCAGAATGCATCAGAAATACACAGACAGATTCCCTAGTCTGGTAAAATCAATCCTGGCAGGCTAAAAATGTTTGCTTTTAACCCTATAGACAAGGTGATTGCACATGATGTAATTATTTTTTGAACATGTAAAATTCAATTAAAGAAATAAAATATAAAGAGAGAAAGAAATGGGAAATTATGAATGAAGGTACCATTTCTTTTGTATAAATGTTTTTAATGCATCCAAAATGGATAAACACATTTGATAACCCCAGCAAATTAACTAGAAAAATGTAATTCTTGAATTGGATATTGCTTGCTGCTGCTGCTGCTGCTAAGTCGCTTCAGTCGTGTCCGACTCTGTGCGACCCCGTAGACGGCAGCCCACCAGGCTCCCCCGTCCCTGGGATTCTCCAGGCAAGAACACTGGAGTGGGTTGCCATTTCCTTCTCCAATGCATGAAAGTGAAAAGTGAAAGTGAAGTCGCTCAGTCGTGTCCGACTCTTAACTGCATGTTCCTTCTATTTTACCCCATTCTAGTTTCCATCTAATCACCCTTATATGAGTTCCTTCCCACTTCTAATTTAGTCATTTACAGACAGATATGGTTTTATATTGTTTAAGTGAAATAAAGTTAACTCAGAAACTGGCACTTCTTTAGTGAGATTATAATCTATAAAGGGAGAATAGTATAAATTACTCTAACCTTCCCTGGTAGCTCAGCTGGTAAAGAATCCGCCAGCAAGGCAGGAGACCCTTGTTCAATTCCTGAGTAGGAAAGATCCCCTGGAGAAGCGATAGGTTACCACTCCAGTATTCTTGGGCTTCCCTGGTGGTACATTTGGTAAAGAATCCACCTGCAGTGAGGGAGACCTGGGTTTGACCCCTGGGTTGGGAAGATCCAGGGCATGGGATCCTCCATGGGAAGAGGGCATGGCAACCCACTCTGGTATTCTTATGTGGAGAATCCCAATGGACAGAGGAACCTGGTGGGCTGCAGCCCATGGAATTGGAAGAGTCAGGCATGACTGAGTGACTAGGCACAGCACAAGCATAGTCAATGCTATGGACAAAACCCAAAAAATGTGCCATAGAAATTCAGAGATGGTAGTGGTTATTTCCACCTGGCAACATCAAGGAGAATTTCATGGGAGAGGTAATGTTTGAATTGGATCATGAGTGGGTAAGGTCTGAGAATGAAGTGATGCAAAGGAGACAGACTCAACAGAATACAGGCTTGGAAATATAGAATTGTAGACATTCCTTAAGATTAGAGAATACTTGATTTCCCAAAGGGAAAAAGGATAAATAATATAGGAAAGAGAGTATAGGATCAGGTTTTAGATGATGTTTAATGCTTAATAAGTAGCCAGAATTAATAAGAACTATTGAGCAAAATAGGAGACCAGACCTATGTACTCAGATTAAATCTGTGGCCCAGGAAGAATAATCAAGTACCAATAAGAAAAATGCATGGAGTATCAAAACACTGAAAATTCAGGGGAAAGTTTGCAGGCTGTTATTAATTGCTGGGTTAAATATAATATTCTTGGGTTTACTCAGAACTCTTTTTCTCCACTTAACAGCTTACTTTACTCAGTGCATGATCACACACAGAATTCTTCTCTGGCTCAACTCCTTTGAGTCTTTCCTTCAACGTAATTCAGATCTTCATTGACTTCAGTGTAATCAGTCATCTGTGTACTGAGATCCCCCAGCCACCTGACATGAATGTGTGCACATGTACATCCACGTTCATGTGCACGTAACTAATTTTTTCCTGGTCTTATGGATGATTCCAAGAAAACAAGCAAGCACTTATTCTGTTAAAACACGACTTGCACCAGACCTATGTTCTTTACTTTATTCTTTACAAATTGCCAAGTTTATCTCTGTTTTTTCTTGTCCTCTGCCCCTTCCTTCCTCTGTCTTTGAAACCCGTGACATATACAAGTTACTCAGTATGCCAAGTACAGGTCAAAAGGCATCTTTATCCAAAAGATAGAGTCTGAGGGATACTGTAAGATAGTTTAATATTTCAAATTGCACATTTTGATTTTGTAGTGAGAGGCAATATGAAATGACTTTTGAATCTCTTCTCTAAAAATGTGATCCTAACCAAAATGTCCATTTCTAGTTTTCTTGAAGGAAAAATTATGCCTTATTCATTTTCATATTTCCAGTGTCTGGCATGGGCCTGGAACACAGTAAGTACTCTCCAAACACTGATTGACTGAATGAATGGCTTTCTGGAAATTTTTATAGCATTATAAAAATAGCATTTCATCCTGTTTATACTTTGGCCTGGATTGTAGAATTTTTCCAATTTTCTCGGTTTTATTCCTTTATTGTTATCTACAACCATTTATTCACTCCTCTCCTTTGCTTTTCTGTCTCCCTCAATTTTCCACTTCCCCTTTAAAAGAGCATGATGAATGCTAATTATGTTTTAATATACAAAAATAGCACCCTCATTGCCTTTGATTTTCCTTTGACTTGCTATTACTCTCTCCTGTGTCTCTTTTGATATTCCATTATTTTATGTGAAGCTTAATCAATGAGTCCCCTTTCCTCATTTTATCTTCTCACTTCTTGCCTTTGCAACTGCTTTTTCCTTCACTTTGGTTTAACTATTTTTTTTTTTTCTCATTGTCTCCAAATTGTTTATGGTCATATCCATCTCTTTATACAGGTGGCATCTAAATGCAAATATTCTTCCAGAAAAATTACAAAGTGGCAGAGGAAAATAATGCTTTGAAATAAACACTGTATATTCAATTGGTTTCCAAATCAGCACCAGCTAAACAAATGCCTAATAGCAGGCCTTAGAGAGACAAGATTAGTATGTTTTGAAATCAGAAGTTATCTTTTTCTCTCTAACTTCCCCTTCCATTTTCTTTTCTTTTACAATACCATAAAGGAATTTTGCAAATGACAAAGGAGATTTTAGGTGAAACTTTTGGCTTCTTATCACAGAGTGCATGTGTATCTTTATACACACAGGTAAAGAAATGGAATTTGGGATGGGTAACATCAATTAGAGTTGCAAGTAAGTCATTTTAGAGCAAAGAAATGAAGATTTTGTATGTTATCCAGTCTTTCTGTCATGTATGTGACTCATGAAAATATTCTTAAAAGGTTTTAAGTCATGAGAATCATCAGTTATACTTGACTAAGGTGAACACCTGGTTAGTTAATGATGGAGCCAGTACTATCTAAAGTCAGACTGCAGTCTACCTATTGAAACAGCACAGGTGTCAAGACATCTTATTTAAATGTCATTTTGGCGTTTACTGGTGCCTCAGATGGTAAAGAATCTGCCTGCAATGCAGGAGACAAATAGGTGAATTTGGTAGAAAAGTCAGTAAGTCCAGACTCAGAGATTCAGTGGGCTTCCCCAGTGGCTCAGACAGTAAAGAATCTGTCTGCAATACAGGAGACCTGGGTTCCATTCCTGGGTCAGAAAGATCCCCTAGAGAAGGGATGGCAACCCACTCCAGTATTCTTTCCTGGAGAATCCTACCGACAGAGGAGCCTGGAGGGCTACAGTCCATGGGATTGCAAAGAGTCAGACACTACTAAGTAACTAAAAGTTTCACTTTGGCATTTACTAGCCCTGTGGCTTTGGGCAAGATATCATCTGTTTGAGCTCCAATTTTCTCATCTGAAAAGTAAAGTGAATTCTAATGATCTCACAGGGTTTGTGGGAGTGAAATGAGAGCTCATGACAGTATCTAACACTCTTCGGAGCTGTAACTTGTAAAATTACACCACTATTATTATGAACACAATATATTGATATATGTAATAACTCTAAATACTCATTCTTCTTGAATATTCAGTGATGTGTCTCAGATTGTTGCCTTTGCAGCTCTCTTTTATTAAATGCTCTCCCTTAAGTTCATCAGGTAACATAATGAATTTTTATTCATCCTTCCAAACCCATGTGTTCATGGATCATCTCTCCTTCTTGAGGAAAGCTGATGACTTCATTCATTGCATCGTGAACGTGAACATGAAGTCGCTCAGTCGTGTCCAACTCTTTGCGACCCCATGGACTGTAGCCTACCAGGCTCCTCTGTTCATGGGATTTTCCAGGCAATAGTACTGGAGTGGATTGCCATTTCCTTCTCCAAGGAATCTTCCTGACCCAGGGATCGAACCCGAGTCTCCCACATTGTAGACAGATGCTTTACCGTCTGTGACCTCAGCCAAAAAGGCCGAGAAGCATTCATTGCATCATTCAACCAATATTCACCCAACACTTTCTATATTCATACACTCTATAGCAAACATGAAAATGGTTGTAAACAAAACATTAAAAAATTCTGTATCTCATGGAGCTTACATTTCAGTAGGGGATATGAATAATAATCAAAATAATAAAAATAAATTAGTGAAATATGTAGAATGAAAGATAGTCATCAATGCTATGGAGAAAATACAGCAGGAAAAAGTTTAAGGTGCTAAGGCTAGGGAGAGAGGTAGTTTCGATTTAAAAACCTTGATCAGCAAAGACATGTGAAGGAGGAGAAAGAATGAACCACCTGAAAACTAGGGGAAGAATGTTGAGACAGAAAAACAGTAAATGTGAAGGCTCTGAAGAACCACTTTTTTTCATGTTACCTCTGAACTGTATCCACTTCTATTAACACATTGATTAAAATATTTTGTGATTATTATTATAATTTTAATTACATACATTTTATATTATATAAAGTATATATTTAAGTGTCTGAAACTATGAGGATTGTGTCTTATGGATCTCTGTATTCTTATTACATGGTGTAGGATCTGGTCAAAAATGCTCAAATTGTCCATTCAATTGCATTTAATAATGATACTAATCTTCCTGGATGGAGTGGGTACAGTGTTTCAACTGCTGACTGATCAGATCAGGAAACTTTATCATGAGGTGATGTTTTGTTGTTGGTTACAAATCAGTGGATATATTACTTTGGGTTCGCTTGCATTTTCTCCCCTCTTATGTGAAATAACTTCCTTGGAGGTTACCCTCTGATCAGAAGAAAGATATTTGGGATGCAGTGGCAGCAATTGGCATTGTACAATAAAATAAACAATTGCTAGATTTTAGCTTTTTTTTCTGTAGATGTTCTCACTACTTTTGCTGTTTACAGCAATTATAATAAATTGGAGGCATGGCATCTTAAGGATGGAAGGGATCTAGTAGCAGTGAGTTCAGGTGTCATGCACTCCCATGCCTATGGAGTCAGGCAGGTGACATAGAGGAATAGGATTCCAGCTAATGGAGAGTGACACCTTGTTTAAACATGCCAACTGTACCTCTGATCCAGATGTTTGGCCTCATGTTTAAATTAAGTTTGAATAAATTTAAGGTGTTCTGAAGGAGCTGTAAATCTGTATGTTGTGTAAAATCGCTTCATTTTTCAATGTTGGCAATGTTATTTCATTTAAAAATATATATCAAAACAAAAGATACTACAAAAAAAGAAAACTACAGGCCAATATCACTGATGAACATAGATGCAAAAATCCTCAACAAAATTCTAGCAATCAGAATCCAACAACACATTAAAAAGATCATACACCATGACCAAGTGGGCTTTATCCCAGGGATGCAAAGATTCTTCAATATCTGCAAATCAATCAAGGTAATTCACCACATTAATAAATTGAAAAATAAAAGACATGTGATTATCTCAACAGATGCAGAGAAGGCCTTTGACAAAATTCAACATCCATTTATGATAAAAATTCTCCAGAAAGCAGGAATAGAAGGAACATACCTCAACATAATAAAAGCTATATATGACAAACCCACAGCAAACATTATACTCAATGGTGAAAAATTGAAAGCATTTCCCCTAAAGTCAGGAGCAAGACAAGGGTGCCCACTTTCACCACTACTATTCAACTTAGTTCTGGAGGTTTTGGTCACAGCAATCAGAGCAGAAAAAGAAATAAAAGGAATCCAAATTGGAAAAGAAGAAGTAAAACTCTCACTGTTTGCAGATGACATGATCCTCTACATAGAAAACCCTAAAGACTCCACCAGAAAATTACTAGAGCTCATCAATGAATATAGTAAAGTTGCAGGATATAATATCAACAGACAGAAATCCCTTGCATTCCTATACACTAATAATGAGAAAGTAGAAAAAGAAATTAAGGAAACAATTCCATTCACCATTGCAACGAAAAGAATAAAATATTTAGGAACATATCTACCTAAAGAAAATAAGACCTATATATAGAAAACTATAAAAGACTGATGAAAGAAATCAAAGAGGACACTAATAGATGGAGAAATATACCACATTCATGGATCGGAAGAATCAATATAGTGAAAATGAGTATACTACCCAAAGCAATTTACAAATTCAATGCAATCCCTATCAAGCTACCAGCCATATTTTTCACAGAACTAGAACAAATAATTTCAAGATTTGTATGGAAATGCAAAAAACCTCGAATAGCCAAAGTAATCTTGAGAAAGAAGAATGGAACTGGAGGAATCAACTTGCCTGACTTCAGGCTCTACTACAAAGCCACAGTCATCAAGACAGTATGGTACTGGCACAAAGACAGACATATAGATCAATGGAACAAAATAGAAAGCCCAGAGATAAATCCACACACATATGGACACCTTATCCTTGACAAAGGAGGAAAGAATATACAATGGAGTAAAGACAATCTCTTTAACAAGTGATTCTGGGAAAACTGGTCAACCACTTGTAAAAGAATGAAACTAGATCACTTTCTAACACCGCACACAAAAATAAACTCAAAATGGATTAAAGATCTAAATGTAAGACCAGAAACTATAAAACTCCTAGAGGAGAACATAGGCAAAACACTCTCAGACATAAATCACAGCAGGATCCTCTATGATCCACCTCCCAGAATTCTGGAAATAAAAAAAAATAAACAAATCGGATCTAATTAAAATTAAAAGCTTCTGCACAACAAAGGAAAAAAGCAAGTTGAAAAGACAGCCTTTGGAATGGGAGAAAATAATAGCAAATGAAGCAACTGACAAACAACTAATCTCAAAAATATACAAGCAACTTATGCAGCTCAATTCCAGAAAAATAAACGACCCAATCAAAAAATGGGCCAAAGAACTAAATAGACATTTCTCCAAAGAAGACATACGGATGGCTAGCAAACACATGAAAAGATGCTCAACATCACTCATTAGTAGAGAAATGCAAATCAAAACCACAATGAGGTACCACTTCACACCAGTCAGAATGTCTGCAATCCAAAAATCTGCAAGCAATAAATGCTGGAGAGGGTGTGGAGAAAAGGGAACCCTCTTACACTGTTGGTGGGAATGCAAACTAGTACAGCCAATATGGAGAAAAGTGTGGAGATTCCTTAAAAAATTGCATATAAAACTGCCTTATGACCCAGCAATCCCACTTCTGGGCATACACACCGAGGAAACCAGAATAGAAAGAGACACATGTACCCCAATGTTCATCGCAGCACTGTTTATAATAGCCAGGACATGGAAACAACCTAGATGTCCATCAGCAGATGAATGGATAAGAAAGCTGTGGTACATATACACAATGGAGTATTACTCAGCCATTAAAAAGAATACATTTGAATCAGTTCTGATGAGATGGATGAAACTGGAGCCAATTATACAGAGTGAAGTAAGCCAGAAAGAAAAACACCAATACAGTATACTAACACATATATATGGAATTTAGAAAGATGGCAATGATGACCCTGTATGCAAGACAGCAAAAAAGACACAGATGTGTATAGCGGACTTTTGGACTCTGAGGGAGAGGGAGAGGGTGGGATGATTTGGGAGAATGGCATTGAAACATGTATACTATCATGTAAGAATCGAATCGCCAGTCTATGTCCGATGCAGGATACAGCATGCTTGGGGCTGGTGCACAGGGATGACCCAGAGAGATGTTATGGGGAGGGAGGTGGGAGGGGGTTCCTGTTTGGGAATGCATGTACAACCGTGGTGGATTCATGTCAATATATGGCAAAACCAATACAGTATTGTAAAGTAGAATAAAGTAAAAATAAAAATTAAAAAAAAAAAAAAGGAAAAGAAAATAAAAAAAGTCAAAACAAAAATGCCCAGCAAAATACACTTGGGTCCTGAAATCAGTTGTTTCCAGTTTCATATTTAAGCTAAATTTCATATTTAAAACTAAATTTAAACATAGTTAAACTCTCCCATTTTATTGGTAGAGAAAATGAGATGTAGAAAAACCAAGTGCCTTGTCCAGTCACAGAGTTGGGATAAGGACAGAGTCAGGACTGGAAGCTCCCCAAACCCAGGCAGTTGTGGACCTCATTTCATGTCCTCCAATGCAGATCATGTCTACCTGTTTTAAAATAAACATGCAGCTCTGATATTCAAATGTATTCATAAACATCACATATCCTTTTGCTTTCAGTTTGTTTGAAGGCTTAGTGTAGAAACAGCTTCTGTTACATCAAAGATCAAAACATGGGGATTTGAAACATTATGTGCTCATTAGAGCTAGTGTCAAACCTATCTCCCAGGCTCACACCTACCTGCCATTGAAGGGAAAACGTCTCATCAACTATTTACGGAACACCCCAGGGGCTTCCTCTTGAGAGAACTTGAACTTGTAATTTTCACCACTGCATGGCAACTGCCACATTTCCCCCACCTCTGCCTCTGCCCTTAAACAACCCTTTAATAGTCACTGGTATTGGCATTAATGTAAGTTTGACCTACCAAACTGACGATTCTTAAAATGGCTGTCTTAATATTGCTCCAGGTGAGTGTCTCCACACTAACAGCACACTATGGAAAAGGGGAAAATCTGGTTCCTACTCACACACTATTCCATCATGTTATCATTATTTTTTTTTTGCCAATAACAAGGAAATCTTTGTTATCCTTTCAGTGTTTCAGAAAACTGTGTGTTTGCATTTGTGTGTATATGCATGTGTGTATAATACAGAGAGGCAGAGATTGATCTTTCAATTTTAATTTATAGACTAATTACCAAAGGATGATTTATTGATATGAGAAAATAATAATGATACAATACCAAATATTAGTTGAATATTTTCAATAATTTCAGTTTTCATAATCTGAAAACAATTATTAGAAATTGTTTGAAAATATTTGATAATTTAATTAATGCATCTCTTGGTCCAATTTTTAACATTAGTTTTTGGAATATAATTTACATCACTAAAATTTATCCTCTTAAGTAGACAGTTTGATGAGTTTTGAAAGATGTTAACAATCTATAACTACAATCATAATCTATATATGTGAAATAATTTCTTCACCCTCAAAAATTCCCTTGAATCCTTTTATAGTTTATCTCTTCCTCTGACCTCAGTCCCTGACATCTAGTGATATATTTTTCATTCTATAGCTTTATCTTTTCTGGAATGTCAAATAAATGGTCTTATACAGTATATTGTCATTTCAGTTCAGTTCAGTTGCTCAGTCGTGTCCAACTCTTTGTGACCACTTGAACCGCAGCATGCCAGGACTCCCTATCCATCACCAACTCCTGGAGTCTACCCAAACCCATGTCCATTGAGTCAGTGATGCCATCCAACCATCTCATCCTCTGTCATCTCCATCTCCTCCTGCCCTCAACCTTTCCCAGCATCGGGGTCTTTTCAAATGAGTCAGTACTTCACATCAGGTGACCAAAGTATTGAAGTTTTTGCTTCAACATCAGTCCTTCCAATGAACACCCAGGACTGATCTCCTTTAGGATGGACTGATTGGATCTTCTTGCAGTCCAAGGAACTCTCAAGAGTCTTCTCCAACACCACAGTTCAAAAGCATCAATTCTTCGGTACTCAGCTTTCTTTATAGTCTAACTGTCACATCCATACATGATCACTGGAAAAACCATAGCCTTGACTAGATTGACCTTTGTTGACAAAGTAATGTCTCTGCTTTTGAATATGCTGTCTAGATTGGTCATAACTTTCCTTCCAAGGAGTAAGCATCTTTTAATTTCATGGCTGCAATCACCATCTGTAGTGATTTTGGAGTCCCCCAAAATAAAGTCTGACAATGTTTCCCCATCTATTTGCCATGAAATGATGAGACTGGATGCCATGATCTTAGTTTTCTGGATGTTGAGCTTTAAGCCAACTTTTTCACTCTCTTCTTTCACTTTCATCAAGAGACTCTTTAGTTCTTCTTCACTTTCTGCCATAGGGTGGTGTCATCTGCATAGCTGAGGTTATTGATATTTCTCCTGGCAATCTTGATTCCAGCTTGTGTTTCTTCCAGTCCAGCGTTTCTCATGGTGTACTCTGCATATAAGTTAAATAAGTAGGGTGACAATATACAGCCTTGATGTACTCCTATTTGGAACCATTCTGTTATTCCATTTCCAGTTCTAACTGTTGCTTCCTGACCTGCTAACAGGTTTCTCAAGAGGCAGGTCAGGTGGTCTGGTATACCCATCTCTCTCAGAATTTTCCACAGTTTATTGTGATCCACACAGTCAAAGGCTTTGGTATAGTCAATAAAGCACAAATATATGTTTTTCTGGAACTCTCTTGCTTTTTCCATGATCCAGCGGATGTTGGCAATTTGATCTCTCGTTCCTCTGCCTTTTCTAAATCCAGCTTGAACATCTGGAAGTTCACGGTTCACATACTGCTGAAGCGTGGCGTGGAGAATTTTAAGCATTACTTTACTAGCGTGTGAGATGAGTGCAATTGTGTGGCAGTTTGAGCATTCTTTGCCATTGCCTTTCTTTGGGATTGGAATGAAAATTGACCTTTACCAGTCCTGTGGCCACTGCTGAGTTTTCCAAATTTGCTGGCATATTGAGTGCAGCACTTTCACAGCATCATCTTTCAGGATTTGAAATAGTGCAACTGGAATTCCATCACCTCCACTAGCTTTGTTTGTAGTGATGCTTCTTAAGGCCTTTACAGGTGCTTTTGTCATATAGCAAACACTTCAGAGATTCATCCACAATGCTGCATTATCAGTAGCTTGCTCCTACTAGTGTTAAATAGTGTTCTATTGTATCAATACAGCACAATTTGTCCATTTACCAGTTAATAGCAATTTGAGTTGTTTCTGACAGTTAGCTATTATAAACATCACTAGTATATGCACATGCATGCAGATTTTTTTGTGAACAAGTGTTTTCATATCTCTTAGAGTAGAATTGCTGGACTATATGAGAGATGTTTATTTAACTTATAATAAATGACCCCAATATTTTCCAATATGGTGGTATCATGTCTTCCAGCAAGGCATGTGCCTTGGTATTGCTTCTACCGATTATCCACAGTTGGTTTTACTAGTCTTTTTTATTTTAGATACTTAAGATGGTTAATTTTATGTCACATTGATTGATAGGGCCACGGTGTCCAGATATTTGGGAAAACATTATTGTAGGTGTTTCTGTGAAGGTGTTTTGAAAGAGGTTTACATTTAAATTGAGGGACTTAGTTTAAAGCAGATTGCCCATTGTAATAAGGGTGGGCATCATTAAATCAGCTAAAGGCTGGAATAGAACAAAAGACTGACCTCCACTGAGCAAGAAGGAATTCTGTCAACAGAGTCTCCATCTGCAATTTAAGCTCCTATTGGTTTTCCAGCAGTCTGCTTTTAGAAGAAACTTCTTCCTGAGTTTCCAGCCTGTTGGCTTCTTCCATCAGATATTGGATTCAAGTCTCCACAATTGTAAGACAAATTTTCTTAAATCTCTCTCTCTCTCTCTCTCTCTCTCTCTCTATATATATATATATATATATATATGCACATCCTATTGGTTCTCTTTATTTGCAGAAATCTAATACAATGTTCAGGTAGGCTTAAAGTGATATATTATTGTGGTTTTAATTTGCATTTCTCTGATGACTAGTGATTTGATTTAGGTCATATTGGCTTAGATCATGAACTCCTTATTGCCAAATTCAGACTTAAATTTAAGAAAGTGGAGAAAACCACTAAACCATTCAGGTATGACTTAAATCAAATTCCTTATGATTATACAGTAGAAGTGAGAAATAGATTTAAGGGACTAGGTCTGACAGACTGAGTGCCCGAGGACCAATGGACGGAGGTTGGTGACATTGTACAGGAACCAGGGATCAAGACCATCCTCAAGAAAAAGAAATGCAAAAAAAACAAAATGGCTGTCTGAGGAGGCCTTACAGATAGCTGAGAAAAGAATAGAAGCAAAAAGCAAAGGAGAAAAGGAAAGATATATCCATTTGAATGCAGAGTTCCAAAGAATAGCAAGGAGAGATAAGAAAGCCTTCCTCAGTGATCAATGCAAAGAAATAGAGGAAAAGAACAGAATGGGAAAGACTAGAGATCTCTTCAAGAAAATTAGAGATACCAAGGGAACATTCCATGCAAGTTCAGTTCAGTTCAGTTCAGTTGCTCAGTCGTGTCCGACTCTTTGCGACTCCATGAATTGCAGCACGCCAGGCCTCCCGTCCATCACCAACACCCAGAGTTCACTCAGACTCACATCCATCAAGTTGGTAATGCCATCCAGCCATCTCATCCTCTGTCGCCCCCTTCTCTTCCTGCCCCCAATCCCTCCCAGCATCAGAGTCTTTTCCAATGAGTCAACTCTTCACATGAGGTGGCCAAAGTACTGGAGTTTCACCTTTAGCATCATTCCTTCCAAAGAACACCCAGGACTGATCTCCTTTAGAATGGACTAGTTGGATCTCCTTGCAGTCCAAGCGACTCTCAAGAATCTTCTCCAACACCACAGTTCAAAAGCATCAATCCTTCAGTGCTCAGCTTTCTTCACAGTCCAACTCTCACACCCATACATGACTACTGGAGAAGATGGACTCAATAAAGTACAGAAATGGTATGGACCTAACAGAAGTGAAGATATTAAGAATAGGTGGCAAGAATACACAGAAGAGCTATACAAAAAAGATCTTCATGACCCAGATAACTACAATGGTGTGATCACTCACCTAGAGCCAGACATCCTGGAATGTGAAGTCAAGTGGGCCTTAGGAAGCATCATTATGAACAAAGCTAGTGGAGGTGATGGAATTCCAGCTGAACTATTTCAATTCCTAAAAGATGATGCTGTGGAAGTGCTGTACTCAATATGCCAGCAATTTGGAGAACTCAGCAGTGGCCACAAGACTGGTAAAGGTTAGTTTTCATTTCAATCCCAAGAAAGGCAATGCCAAAGAATGCTCAAACTACCGCACTGTTGCACTCATCTCACACATAGCAAAGTAATACTCGAAATTCTCCAAGCCAGGCTCAATGGTACAAGAACCATGAACTTCCAGATGTACTAGCTGGATTTAGAAAAGGCAGAGGAACCAGAGATCAAATTGCTAACATCCGTTGGATCATCAAAAAAACAAGGGAGTTCCAGAAAAACATATATTTGTGCTTTATTGACTATGCCAAAGCCTTTGACTGTGTGGATCACAACAAACTATGGAAAATTCTTAAAGAGATTGGAATACCCGACTACCTGACTTGACTCCTGAGAAATCTGTATGCAGGTCAACAAGCAAGAGTTAGAACTGGACTTGGAACAACAGACGGGTTCTAAATTGGGAAAGGACTACATCAAGGCTGTATATTGTCACCCTGTTTATTTAATTTATACACAGAGTACATCATGTGAAATGCTGGGCTGGATGAAGTAAGCTGGAATCAAGTTTACCAGGAGAATTATCAATAACCTCAGTTATGCAGATGACACTACCCTTAGGGCAGAAAGCGAAGAAGAACTATGGAGCCTGTTGATGAAAGTGAAAGGAGAGAGTGAAAAAGTTGGCTTAAAGCTCAACATTCAGAAAGCTAAGATCATCGCATCTGATCCCATCATGGCAGTTCATGGCAGACAGATGGGAAAACAATGGAAACAGTGACAGGCTTTATTTTCTTGAGCTCCAAAATCACTGAAGATGATGTCTGCAGTTATGAAATTAAAAGACGCTTGCTCCTTGGAAGAAAAACTATGAGCAACCTAGACAGCATATTAAAAAACAGAGATGTTTTTCACCAACAAAGGTTCATTTAGTCAAGGTTATGGTATTTCCAGTAGTCATGTATGAAAGTGTGAGTTGGACTATAAATAAAGTTGAATGCTGAAGAATTAATGCTTTTGAACTGTGGTGTTGGAGAAGATTCTTGAGAGTCCTTTGGACTGCAAGGATATACACCAGTGCATCCTAAAGGAAATCAGTCCTGAATATTCATTGGAAGGATTGATGTTGAAGCTGAAACTCCAATACTTTGGCCACCTGATGCAAAAAACTGACATATTGGAAAAGACCCTGATGCTGGGAAAGATTGAAGGCATGAGGAGAAGGGGATGACTGAGGATAGGATGGTTGGATGACATCACCGATGTGATGAACATGAGTTTGAGTAGGCTCCGGGAGTTGGTGATGGACAGGGAAGCCTGGCATGTTGCAGTCCATGGCGTCAGAAAGTCAGACAGGACTGAGCGACTGAACTGAGAACTGAGATGACTAGTGATTTTGAATGCTGTTATTGTGCTCAGGGTCATTTTTATATCAACTTTTGTGAAGTGTCTGTTCAAATATTTACCCATGTATATTTTGGGGAATGGAGAGGGCATGATTTGCCTTCTCATTATTAATTTGCAAAAATTCTTTACATAATCTGGATACAAGTTCTTTATATGATATGTGCCTCTGAATTATTTTCTCTCCATTAGTGGTTTGTGTTTTTATTTTCTTACTAGAATATTTAGAGAAACAAAAGTTTAAAATTTTGATGAACCACAACAAATTAATTTTCTTTAATGGCACAAATTTGGGTCCTAGTTAAAGAATTTATACCCCTTCCAGTTTGCAAAGTTCTTCCCCTATATTTTCTTTCAGGTTAGCAGTTTGTAAAGAACTTCCCCTATATTTTCTTTCAGGTTATTTATAGTTTTAGCTGTTATATTTAGGTTTAGAATTCATTTAGAGAGAATTTTTGTACATATTGTAAGGTAAGGATTAAGATTCATTTGTGTGCAAATGGTTATCAAATTGTTCCAATACTACTCTTAAAAGGCCTGTTGATTATCTTTCACTTTTCAAAAAAAAATTAATTGATATTTGTGGTTCTATTTATGAATTATCTATTCTATTTTATTAATCTGTAGCCCTATTCTTATATCAATAATATA
This sequence comes from Capra hircus, assembly GCF_001704415.2. Classification (NCBI taxonomy): domain Eukaryota; kingdom Metazoa; phylum Chordata; class Mammalia; order Artiodactyla; family Bovidae; genus Capra; species Capra hircus. The sequence continues at coordinate 43,082,284 of NC_030813.1, forward strand.
TATTTAGAGTGAATCTTGAGGTCAGAGAGTATGGCTCTTTCAAATTTATTCTTTCTCACAATTACTTTAGCTATGATAGGACTTTTGTATTTCCATATAAATTTTAGAATCAACCCTCAATTTTTTCAAGGAAAAAAAAGTCTCATTGTGGTTATCATTGAGATTAAGTAGATATGTAAATAAAATTGTAAACAACTGATGTCAATAATAATGAATGTTTCAATTCATGAACTCTGAATATCTCTCCATTTCTCTAGAATTTCTTTAATTACTCTCAGCAATGATTTGTAGATTTCAGTGTGCACATCTTGCACATATTTTATCAAATTTATCCCTAAATATTTTGTCTTTAATGCTATTGTAAATGATATTTTAAAAAATTAATTTCCAAATGTTCACTCATTGTGTGGAAAAATATAGTTTATTTTGAATGTTGATTCTCTATTTTTCAAACCTTACTAAACTCATGCGTTAGTTATAGTAGCTTTCAAATTTGTTAGGACTTGCTATATAAGTGATTTTATCTTTTTAATATATTGCTAGCTTCAATTTGCTATTTTTTTGTTAATAATTATTATGTCTATATTCATAAGATACATTGATTTGTGGTTTGTTGGATTATATTTATTTGCTTTTGGGTAGTATTAATTCAATGAGTTGGTTAGTATTCCATTTCTTCTATTTTCAAGAAGAGTTCATGTCAACTTTGTGTTACTTTTTTCTTAAATATTTGATATTTCATTAATGCAACTGTCTAGGCTTTAAGACTCTCCACTCCATTCATATCTGTGATTGTTTGAAAGCTTTAAATTATAAATTTAATTTCTTTAATAGATATAAGGCTATTTATATTATCTATTTCCCTTTGATAATTTGTATCTTTCAAAGAATTTGTCTATCACATGTAAGTTTGAACAAACAGAGAGTTGTCATAATATTTCATTTTTACTCTATTAACATTTGTGTTAAAGAGATGGGAATACTGATCACCTGACCTGCCTCTTGAGAAATCTGTATACAGGTCAGGAAGCAGCCTGTATGGAGGCTGGAGCTGTCCATGGAACTGTATAGATGTGAGAGTTGGACTATAAAGAAAGCTGAGCACCAAAGAGTTGATGCTTTTGAACTGTGGTGTTGGAGAAGACTCTTGAGAGTCCCTTGGACTGGAAAGAGATCCAACCAGTCCATCCTAAAGGAAATCAGTCCCGAATATTCATTGGAAGGACTGATGTTGAAATTGAAACTCCAATACTTTGGCCACCTGATGAGAAAAACTGACTCATTTCATTCTTTTACAAGCGGTTGACCAGTTTTCCCAGAACCACTTGTTAAAGAGATTGTCTTTTCTCCATTGTATATTCTTGCCTCCTTTGTCAAAGATAAGGTGTCCATAGGTGCATGGATTTATCTCTGGGCTTTCTATTTTGTTCCATTGATCTATATTTCTGTCTTTGTGCCAATACCATACTGTCTTGATGACTGTGGCTTTGTAGTAGAGCCTGAAGTCAGACAGGTTGATTCCTCCAGTTCCATTCTTCTTTCTCAAGATTGCTTTGGCTAATCGAGGTTTTTTTGTATTTCCATACAAATTGTGAAATTATTTGTTCTAGCTCTGTGAAAAATACCATTGGTAGCTTGATAGGGATTTCATTGAATCTATAGATTGCTTTGGGTAGTATACTCATTTTCACTATGTTGATTCTTCCGATCCATGACCATGGTGTATTTCTCTATTTATTAGTGTTTTATAGTTTTCTATATAAAGGTATTTAGTTTCTTAAGGTAGATATATTCCTAAGTATTTTATTCTTTTCATTGCAAAGGTGAATGGAATTGTTTCCTTAATTCCTTTTTCTACTTTCTCATTATTAGTGTATAGGAATGCAAGGGATTTCTGTCTGTTGATTTTATATCCTGCAACTTTACTATATTCATTGATTAGCTCTAGTAAATTTCTGGTGGAGTCTTTAGGGTTTTCTATGTAGAGGATCATGTCATCTGCAAACAGTGAGAGTTTTACTTCTTCTTTTCCAATTTGGATTCCTTTTATTTCTTTTTCTGCTCTGATTGCTGTGGCCAAAACTTCTAAAACTATGGTGAATAGTAGTGATGAAAGTGGGTACCCTTTTCTTCTTCCTGACTTTACAGGAAATGCTTTCAATTTTTCACCATTGAGGATAATGTTTGCTGTGGGTTTGTCATATATAGCTTTTATTATGTTGAGGTATGTTCCTTCTATTCCTGCTTTCTGGAGAGTTTTTTTTTTTTATCATAAATGAATGTTGAATTTTGTCAAAGGCTTTCTCTGCATCTATTGAGATAATCGTATGGCTTTCATTTTTCAATTCGTTAATGTGGTATATTACATTGATTGATTTGAAGATAGATAAACTCAAAATGGATTAAAGATCTAAACGTAAGACCAGAAACTAAAATTCCTAGAGGAGAACATAGGCAAAACACTCTCCAACATAAATCACAGCAGGATCCTCTATGACCCACCTCCCAGAATATTGGAAATAAAAGCAAAAATAAACAAATGGGACCTAATTAAAACTGAAAGCTTCTGCATAACAAAGGAAACTATAAGCAAGGTGAAAAGACAGCCTTTGGAATGGGAGAAAATAATAGCAAATGAAGCAACTGACAAACAATTAATCTCAAAAATATACAAGCAACTCCTACAGCTCAATTCCAGAAAAATAAACAACCCAATCAAAAAATGGGCCAAAGAACTAAATAGACATTTCTCCAAAGAAGACATAAAGATGTGTAACGAACACATGAAAAGATGCTCAACATCACTCATTATCAGAGAAATGCAAATCAAAACCACAATGAGGTACAATTTCACACCAGTCAGGATGGCTGCTATCCAAAAGTCTACAAGCAATAAATGCTGGAGAGGGTGTGGAGAAAAGGGAACCCTCTTACACTGTTGGTGGGAATGCAAACTAGTACAGCCAATATGGAGAACAGTGCGGAGATTCCTTAAAAAACTGGAAACAGAACTGCCTTATGACCCAGCAATCCCACTGCTTGGCATACACACCAAGGAAACCAGAATAGAAAGAGACACATGTACCCCAATGTTCATCACAGCACTGTTTATAATAGCCAGGACATGGAAACAACCTAGATGTCCATCAGCAGATGAATGGATAAGAAAGCTGTGGTACATATACACAATGGAGTATTACTCAGCCATTAAAAAGAATACATTTGAATCAGTTCTAATGAGGTGGATGAAATTGGATCCTATTATACAGAGTGAAGTAAGCCAGAAAGAAAAACACCAATATAGTATACTAATGCATATATATGGAATTTAGAAAAATGGTAACGATAACCCTGTATGTGAGACAGCAAAAGAGACACAGATGTATAAAATAGTCTGTTGGACTCTGTGGGAGAAGGAGAGGGTGGGATGATTTGGGAGAATGGCATTGAAACATGTATAATATCGTATATGAAACGAATCACCAGTCCAGGTTCGATGCATGATACAGGATGCTTGGGGCTGATGCACTGGGATGACCCAGAGGGATGGTGCAGGGAGGGAGGAGGGAGGGGGGTTCAGGATGGGGAACACGTGTATACCTGTGACAGATTCATGTTGATGTATGGCAAAACCAATACAATATTGTAAAGTAATTAGCCTCCAATTAAAATAAATAAATTTATAATAAAAAGAAAAACAAAAAATATTAGAAAAATTAAAAACTCCTTTTGGTTTTATTGATTTTTTCTATTTTTTTCCTCTCTTCTATTTCATTAATATATTAATACTCTTGTCTATATTGTTCTTTCCTGGAAAATTCCATGGACTGAGGAGCCTGGTGGGACAGTCCACATGGTTCTCAAAGTGTCTTTCATGACAAGTGACTGAGCGTGTGCACACACACACACACATCTGTATTATTTTCTTTCTTTATCTTACTTGGATTTAATTTGCTTTTCTTTTCATAGTTTCTTTAGATATAAAATTACAGTATTGATTCATTTTTTTATTCTTTTCTATATAAACACTTCAGGCTACAGAATTCCCTTTAAGCCCTGCTTTAGATGCATTCCCCCCAAATTTGATAGACTTTTCATTTTCATTCAGCTTGAAATGCTTTTTAATGTTCATTATGATTTCTTCTTCAAGATACTAATGTGTTATCACAAGTATATTGTTTATTTTATAAACATCTGGAGACATTCCTTGTATTTTTCTGGTAATGACTTTTAGTTAATTCCATGCAATCATAGAACATGTGTGTGTGTGTGTGTCTGTGTGAGTGAGAGAGTGTGATTTTGCTTTATTTATATTTGTTGAGATTTGTTTTATTTTTCAGACTATGGTCTATTTGAATATCTGTAGTCTATCTGATGGAGTAAGAAATGGCAACCTGCTCCAGTATTCTTGGTTGGAAAATTCCATGGACAGAGGAGACTGGCTGGCTACAGTCCATGGGGTCACAGAGTAGGACACAACTGAACATGGCACAGTCTATCTGAATGTCTGTGGAATGTCTATTTACCGTAGAAAAGAATATGTATTCTACTGTTATGAGCAGCATGTCCCATAAATGTCAATTAATTCAAATAATATCTTAGTATGGCTCAGGGAATTTATATTTATACTGATTTTTCTGTCAACTTGTTCTTTCAAATACTGAAAGAGGAGTGTTTAAATTTTCAATGACAGTGGTTCATTTGTCCATTTATCCTTTATGGTCTGTTTTGCCTTATTTATGCTAAACACTCAATATGTATTATATTATCTACTCTTTAATTCTTTGCAAAACCACCATTGTGAACAAATATTATTATTATCTCCTCTTTTCTGGCAAGAAAACATACAGATAGAAAAGTTTTATAACTTGCTAAAATAACATACAACATGTAAGTGGTCTATTTGAACCCAGGCATTCTGACTCCAGAAATTATTTGTACAGTAAAATATTATGTAAAATTAGAAGGGTAAATAAATATATTAATTGTTCAAAATGAGCAAGATAGGGCTAGGAAGCCAATCCTGGGCATCTCTCTGTGGTGGATTATAGGTGATTTACTTGTTCATTTTATAGTTCTGTGTTTTATAAGCTTTCTTCAATGAGCACACACAATTGTTACAAAAGAAAAAGTAATTAAATCATTTATTTTATTTGTTTTTATTTACTAGACTCATTATAAAGAAGGCAAGCTATTGGATTTTAGTAATTTACTGTGGTATTTATTTGCCCAGTAATTTGCCATAATCCTTTAAACTATATTCTTAATTTTCTTTTTAAAATGTATCCAATTTTATTATAAATAATACTGTGCTGAATATTACTGCATATAATATTTTACTGTATTTCTGATTATTTCCTTAATATAAATTCCTAGAAATGTAATACTGGCTCAACTATATAGTCTGTGTGTGTGTGTACTTGTCCTCAGTCATGTCCGACTCTTTGAGACACCATGGACTATAGCCTGCCAGGTTCCTCTGTCCATGGAATTCTCCAGTCAAGAATACTGGAGTGGGTTGCCATTGCCTACTCCAGGGTTTCTTCCCTACTGGGACCGAACCTGTGTCTCCTGCCTCTCCTGCATTGACAGATGGATATTTTACCACTGCACCAACTTTACTATAGTTTTGTTTTTCTAAGCTTACTGAGCCACATCAGACAATGGATACACAGAATAATGTCTTATCTCAAACATCAAAAGTTATACAGTTTTCATAGTTTAAATGAAAGGACCTACATAGGTGGGAACGGAGGGAAAAAAGAGAGATTCTGAGATCTCATTATCTCTTGCTTAACTAACAGCCACACATTGAGAATGTGATTTTATACAATTACCTAAAATATATTTTTTACAATACTTGACACCACATTGACATAAGTTTAGATGAAATTATTTTTATAGTGGATTAAAAAAGAGGCTGCAGCAATAGCAGCCATGAAATTTAAAAATAACTGGCTCATTGGGAGAAAAACCTATGACAAACCTAGACAGTGCATTAAAAAAGCAGAGACATTACTTTGCCAACAAAGGTCCAACTAGTGTTTTCTGTAGTCATGTATGGATGTGACAACTGGACCATAAAGAAAGCTGAACACAGAAGAACTGATACTTTTGAACTGTGGTATTGGAGAAGACTTTTGAGAGTCCCTTGGACTGCAAGGAGATCCAACCAGTCCATCCTAAAAGAAATCGGTCCTGAATATGCATTGGTAGGACTGATGCTGAAGCTCCAATACTTTGGCCACCTGATGAGAAGAGCTCACTCATTAGAAAAGACCGTGATGCTGGGAAAGATTGAAGGCTGAAGAACAAGGGGACAGCAGAGGAAGAGATGGTTGGATGGCATCACTGACTCAATGGACATGAGTTTGAGCAAGCTCTGGGAGATGGTAAGGACAGGGAAGCCTGGCGTGCTGCAGTCCATGGGGTCTCAAAGAGTTGGACATGACTGAGCAATTGAACAACAGAAAAAAGAGGCATAGTAATTATCTTTCTCATTTCGAGCTTTGAGGGCAGGTGGGCAAAGGCTTATGAACATTATAAGAAATAAAAGAATACAAACATAACTTGGTCTGCGAAAATAAGATCAGAGATTCCTATGTGCCGAAGTATTCAAAATTTTCAAATCAGGTTCATATGTTGTATTTCATTTGGATTAATCCAGTGTTCCTGAGATTTCTTCAAATTTTCTCTTTAATCAATGCAGTTTTTTTAAAATTTAAGTATAGTTAATTTCTAATGTTCCAATCTCTGTTGTACAGCTCAGTGACTCAGGTATACAAATATACATATATATTCACTTTTTATATTATAGAAAAGTATGATTTATCCCAGGAGATTGGATATAGTTACCTGTGCTATACAGTAGGGGCTTCTCAGGTGGCTTCTTTTTAGTAAGCAGACTTATGTTTTCCTATTTGTGAAAGAATAGTTGAAGAATTTACAGAAAACAATTTTAAAATCATTCTATCACCCAAACAAATGCATTCAAATTTTGCCATATTTTCTTTCACATCCGTTTATTCTGACCCCGGCCAGGTGGCAATTGTTTGGTATTCACAGGGGTTTAATGACATTTATCTGTATTTCTAAATCTGACTCTAAAAGAGAGAAATTCTAAACATCTACTTTCTTTTCATTATAAGTAGTCTTATGATGAAAAATAATGAATCAAAACCAATTTTTTTCATTTAGACTTTTTCTTTCCAGAAGATATTGTAAAATATTGCCAGTGCCTCAACTTTTCATTACTGAAGTCAATTCATTCGAATTTATTTTATAAATTAATGTTTTTCCTAAAGTTTTGTGATGAGCAGTTTAGTTTTTGAACCAATGGATAATCATACAGGAATGCCTGTAACTGCTTTATACCAAAATTTGTTCACTATTCAAGTGTTAATTTTGTTCAGTTTTAATTGACTGAGGAGTACATGCTATCTTGGCTGAGTCTGCTATAACAAAATATAATTGACTGGGTGGCATAAACAACAGATATATAGTTTCTGAGGCTGGTAAATATGAGATCAGGGTGCTGATATGGTAAAATTCTATTGAGAACTCTTGTTTTGCAGACAGTTGCCTTCTTGCTACATCTTCACAAGGCAGAAAGAAGAAAGAGAAAGTAAACTCTGATTTCCTCTTAGGAGGAAACTAATCCCATATTGAGGACTTCACCATCATGACTTCTTCTAAACCTAATTGTCTCCCAAACCCCCTCCCCTCCAAATAACATCACATTCGGGGTAGGCCTCAAGATATGAATTTAGGGATATGAAGAGCTACATATATAGACAGAAAGGTACATATGATGATATATCAATAGATGCTGCTGCTGCTGCTAAGTCACTTCAGTCGTGTCTGACTCTGTGCAACCCCATAGCCCACCAGGCTCCCCTGTCCCTGGGATTCTCCAGACAAGAACACTGGAGTGGGTTGCCATTTCCTTTTCCAAGGCATGAAAGTGAAAAATGAAAGTGAAGTTGCTCAGTCGTGTCCGACTCTTCACGACCCCATGGACTGCAGCCTACCAGGCTCCTCCATCCATGGGATTTTCCAGGCTAGAGTATTGGAGTGGCTTGCCATTGCCTTTTCTGATACCAGTAGATAGATGAAGATAATGTACATATATCTATTTATATATTTAAAAAATGCATATATGTGTATATCTGTATCTTTATAGATATCTTCATACATATATATATATCAGTCAACCAAAAGTCAAAATGTATACACATACAGAGATTCATATGTAAATATGAATGTAATGGTTTCTGAGTTTTCCTATTCCTGAGAGTGTATTCTTTCAAGCATGAAAGGGAATGCGGTAGAAAGTTTCTTGTAAAAACCCTTCTAAGAGTAACATGGAAACTTACATTCATTCAGTTCAGTCGCTCAGTCATATCCGACTCTTTGCGACCTCATGAATTGCAACACACCAGGCCTCCCTGTCCAGCACCAACTCCCAGAGTTTACTAAAACTCATGTCCATCGAATCAGTGATGCCATCCAGCCATCTCATCCTCGGTCGTCCCCTTCTCCTCCTGCCCCCAATCCCTCCCAGCATCAGAGTCTTTTCCAATGAGTCATTTCTTCACATGAGGTGGCCAAAGTACTGGAATTTCATCTTCAGCATCAGTCCTTCCAGTGAACACCCAGGACAGATCTCCTTCAGAATGGACTGGTTGGATCTCCTTGCAGTCCAAGGGACTCTCAAGAGTCTTCTCCAACACCACAGTTCAAAAGCATCAATTCTTCGGCACTCAGATTTCTTCACAGTCCAACTCTCACATCGATACATGACCAATGGAAAAATCATAGCCTTGACTAGATGGACCTTTGTTGGCAAAGTAATGTCTCTGCTTTTGAATATGCTATCTAGGTTGGTCATAACTTTCCTTCCAAGGAGTAAGCATCTTTTAATTTCATGGCTGCAGTCTCCATCTGCAGTGATTCTGGCACCCCCCAAAATAAAGTCTGACACTGTTTCCACTGTTTCCCCATCTATTTCCCATGAAGTGATGGGACCAGATGCCATGATCTTTGTTTTCTGAATGTTGAGCTTTAAGCCAACTTTTTCACTCTCTTCTTTCACTTCAATCAAGAGGCTTTTCTGTTCCTCTTCACTTTCTGCCATAAGGGTGGTGTCATCTGCATATCTGAGGTTATTGATATTTCTCCTGGCAATCTTGATTCCAGCTTGTGCTTCTTCCAGCCTAACGTTTCTCATGATGTACTCTGCATAGAAGTTAAATAAGCAGGGTGACAACATACAGCATTGACATACTCCTTTTCCTATTTAGAACCAGTCTGTTGTTCCATGTCCAGTTCTAACTGTTGCTTTCTGACCTGCATATAGGTTTCTCAAGAGGCAGGTCAGGTGGTCTGGTATTCCCATCTCTTTCAGAATTTTCCACAGTTGATTGTGATCCACACAGTCAAAGGCTTTGGCATAGTCAATAAAGCAGAAATGGATGTTTTTCTGGAACCCTCTTGCTTTCTTCATGATCCAGGGCATGTTGGCAATTTGATCTCTCGTTCCTCTGCCTTTTCTAAATCCAGCTTGAACATCTGGAAGTTCATGGTTCATGTATTGCTGAAGCCTGGCTTGGAGAATTTTGAGGATTACTTCTCTAGCATGTGAGATGAGTGCAATTGTGCGGTAGTTTGAGCATTCTTTGGCACTGCCTTTGGGACTGGAATGAAAACTGACCTTTTCCATTACCATATGTAAATTAGATAGCCAAAGGGAATTTGCTGTATGGCTCAGGAAACTCAAATAAGGACTCTGTATCAACCTAGAGGGGTAGAATGAGGAGGGAGATGGGAGGAAGCTTCAAAAGGGAGGGGACATATGCATACCTATGGCTGATTCATGTTGGGATTTTACAGAAAACAGCAAAATTCTGTGAAGCAATTATCCTTCAATAAAAAATAAATTAATTAAAAAAGATCCCTTCTACTGTAGCTCTGTTAATGTTGCCACATCACCTTCAGACTTTCAGTGTTTCAGAGGCAAACCTGGAGTAATTTTTAGTAATTATATTTATTATTTGTTCCTATACAAATACTACTCCTCTATTTTGTCTGTGTAAGACATTTAAAAAATGGTTGTAATATCAAATTTCTGCTGGAATGTAATACCAAAATTTCCCAAAGCAAATTCTCATTTGTTTTTCTGGAAACTTGATAAGACTATAACCATTGTATTACAGTTCTATTTTTATAGCAAATGACAAACTTAATATCTTAATACAACATCCGCTTATAATCTCAGTTTCTCTGGGACAGGAGTCTGGGCAGTTTGATTGAGTCCTATCTTAGGACTTCACTAGTTTACAGTCAGGTGTTGACCAGGCTGTGTTCTTATCTGGATACATGCTCATGGAACAAACTGCTTCCAATTCATTCATGCTTTGGCAGAATCCATTTTTCTACAGTGGGATGACTAAATGCTCAGGGTTTTTTGCTGCATGTAGGCTGAAGGTTGCCCTCAGTTCTTAGATTTCTGCTTTCATAGACCCTCTCACAACATGGCAGCTGGTTTCTTAAAACCAGCACAGAGAATTGCTCTTTATTTACAAAGACAGGGTTTTATATTATGAAATGTAATCATGAGAGTGACATTTCCTCACCTTTGCCACATTCTTTTGGTTAGAAGTGATAGGTTTATGCTTTTGAATTGTGGTGCTGGAAAAAATTCTTGAGAGTCCCTTGGATAGCAAGGAAATCAAACCAGTCAATCCTAAAGGAAATCAAGCCTGAATATTAATTGGAAGGAGAAGGGCTGATCCTAAAGCTGAAGCTCCAATACTTTGGCCACCTGATTAGGAGAGCCAACTCATTGGAAGAGACCTTGATCTTGGGAAAGATTGAGGGCAGGAAGAGAAGGGAATGACAGAGGATCAGATGGTTGGATGACATCACCAACTCAGTGATTTGAGTTTGAGCAAACTCTGGGAAATAATGAAGGACAGGAAAGGCTGGCATGCTGCAGTTCATGGGGCTGAAAAGAGTCAAATATGACTTAGCGACCGAACAACAACAGTAGGTGACAATTTCTGCTGGTACTCAAGGGAGAGGGGTGTAGAAGAGTCACTTTAGGGTGTGCCTACCAGAATCCCTGGTAGGTTTGAGTCCTCTAAGGCTTTGAGTCCTTCATCTTCATGTTTCCTGTCAGTTGTTTTCTGAAACTTTCCATCTAGGACTAGATATGAAACAAGATGTTGTTTACGTGGGAATAGTGTTCTATCCAAAAGAGCAGCATCTACACAAGAGATGGAGTCTGAAACCATTTCTTCTTTTAATGCATTCAATATGTCAATGAAAAGGCTGTGTTCTGAAGTTTCCATGGTCAAGAAGGAAAACGTAGTTTCTGCCCTCAAGAAATGAACAATTTAGTATTGCTTAAAACGTAGTCCATTTTCCAGTGCTTCAGAATGATTTGGGGAACAGATTCCTGGAACTCATCCCAGAGCTACTAATTCATAATTTCAGAAACCTGGGTACTTCTTGTGAATTCTAAAGTTTGTAAAATGACTGATCCTAGTGGTTAGTGTGGACATTTTATTTAATTAAGAGAAACTCAGAGAAAGAGAAAAATGATCTTCTAAGTAAACCACTTTTTGATTTATTTCCCACTAATGTTAAATAATTTAAATTCAGTATTTTAATTTAGAAAGAGTCACTATCTTCCCTTATCATCTTTGAAAGTACCATTTTGGTATTGTTTTTTCTATTGGTGTGATTCTGTGGCAATATATTCTCATGTAGCTTCTAAAAATGGTGTGTGGGAAGTATTTCTGGAGCCCTTACTTATAAATATCTTACTCCCAAATATTGTGAATAATTTGAAAGTGAAATTCGCTCAGTAATGTCCAACTCTTTGTGACCCCATAGACTGTACTGTCCATGGAATTCTCTGGGCCAGAATACTGGAGTGGGTGGCCATTCCCTTCTCCAGGGGATCTTACCAACTCAGAGATCAAACCCAGGTCTCCTGCATTGCAGGATTGTTTACCAGCTGAGCTATGGGGGAAGCCCAAGAATACTGGAGTGGGTAGCCTGTCCCTTCTCCAGCAGTTCTTCCTGACCCAGGAATCAAACTGGGGTCTCCTACATTGAAGGTGGATTCTTTACCAACTGAGCTATCAGGGAAGCCCAATAGCCAAGTGGATAATTTGGCTGGGTATAATACTCTAGTTTGAAAATAATTTTTCCTTAGTACACTTATGGCACCATTCTAGCATTTGTTATTGCTGGGAAAATGTCAGTCTGAATTTTCTTATTTTTGTGTAATCAGTTTTTTCTAAGAACTTTTGGGATCTTTGTTTTATCTTTGGGGTCTTAAATTTTATAAATTTTACAAATTTTTTAATTTGGTGTGGTTTTCTTTTTATTCATTATGTTGGAACTCAGTAGATCCTTTAAGCTTAATGCCCTGTATATTTTTGTGTCTTGGGAAATGTCTTCTCTTATTGCTCTAATAATTGATTTGTTTCTGTCTTAAAATTTTTTTTATTTTGTATTTTGAAACATCTATATTGGTATTCTATACATCATACCTTTTATTGCATATTGTTTTTCTTTTATCCTTTGTTTCTCTTTACATTCTGGGTGTTTCTGAATTATATTGATCATTTCTTATGTTGAATTTTGTTTATTTTGGCTTTTTCTTCTTCACACTGCTGTTTTGGAAATTTTCAATTTTTAATCCATATTTTAAAACAGCTCTGTTAACCCACACATATTTATTTTTCATCTGTTGTATATAGCTCATATTCCCATTGACCTCATTGAAGTATTAATTATTCTAAGAGTCTAGCAATAAGTTGACTTTAGTTTTAAATTTTGGTGGTGTTGTGAGACTGCTTTATATCCCTATTTGGAAAATTTCCTGGGAAATTTGGAGTGGCTACATCAAAAGCCACAAGTCATATGCCAATTAAAACCAGAATTAAATTCTGTGTTTTTCAAATTAAGTTTACAAACTTGGCTCTTAAATTAATAAACTATGTAAAAACATTGGCAGTGTATCAATCCCTCCCAACTTGTGTTAAGTATTCCCTCATTGGTAATTTCCTGGTCCACATATTGGCCCTAATTGAAAAAAAATTTCTGCCTAACAAATGTGATGGGTTCATACTTCCAAGCCATTATTTGCCCATCTTGAGGAGTATTTTAAGTCAGAGGCTTAAAGCCAAGTGGCTTTAATCACCTGAAAAGGAAGTTATCCTGGGGTAATTTATTAAGTGTGTTTTTGGCCACTGGATTCCTTAAATAGAAGAAAAACCATCCAAGACAGATATTTTCAGGCTAGAATACCATGGAGCGCATCTGCCTAATAAAGTTGTTGAAGCCCTTCCTGTTGACTTTTAACCTCAGGGTCTGTGTAAAGTCCCTCATTCATTAAGCAATTGATTCTATTAGCAGCAGGCTGTGTCTGGGATCCTGGGGACCCTGCACCTGGCCTGCTTTATTTCTGACAAATCATCTGATATTATTGACAGTCACCTGGAAAATTACATTTAAGGCAGGGGACTCAGGCACACAGCTCAGAAGCCACTTTTGAAAAGAAGCAGCAAGAGGTAATCTACCCTGGTCACCTCTGCAGCCAATCCATAGTAATAGGCATTTTTGAAGAAATGACTCAATATTACTTTGCCAAGTTCACTCTGGTATTTCTTCTTCTAAGGGGTATTTTAAATGAGGCAAGTTTCTCTTCCAGTTTGCATTGCAGAGGGGGCAAGGACAGCTCCTAGCCTGCCGTCAAAAGTCTTCAGCAGCCTGTCGACTGGAGTCTCTTGTCAGTTCCTATATTATTCTGTCCCCCAGGCCTCACATGATGCTTGTGGGGTGGTGCCTGGTAGTTCGGGAATAGCAATGCTTCTGACCCCATAGCAAGTCTTCTTTCTGGCTGCCACGTTAGATCAAAAACAGTGTGGGATTATCCCTTCAGGAGGCAGCTCTCCTTTTTCAGTTGTTAGCAGGTGTTGCTGAACAGATTCACACTCTCTGGGGAAAAGGGAAGTGCATCGGTGTCAGAGAGAGATTTGCTTTGGGTTAGTAGTGTTGATGGCACACCTACACATACTTCAAGCAGCTTCCAGTTTCATCCAGAGCTCAGAAATGGCAGAGGCAACATTGGTGAAAAGCGTTTCCTTTTGGGGCAGAAGGAACCAGACATCTCCCAATTACTACAGGAAAAGGAAGAGGCTTTGTCAATTATTTTTCCAAGAAGATGGAAAGCTTGAGGGCACTCCCTGAAGTTGAGTCAGGAAACTTATTTTGAACAAGAAAAAAAGATTGCACATAGTCTTAGAAATAAAACCATCTGTGACCCTGTTTCTTCAGATTTGAAAAGAATGAAGCTTAACGTCTCTGTAGTTTTTCTAGCAGTTTAGATCTTGGGAGTTCACATCCTCAAAGGGGCTCTTCTCCATCACACTGTACAGTTGCATGCAACTGATCATCACTGACTGGAGGGAGGATTGACTTCATGAGAAATCAGAATGGTTAAATATTATAAAGAAATAATAGCTGTTGAATAGATTATGCAGCCTTACTGTTTCAAGAGCAAGCAATTACTTAAGCTAGACCACATAAAGTTTTGCACAGTAGATCTCTGGGAAACCTGTTTTAACATACAGCTTTGCATATTGTGTGTAGGCAGTGGCCCCTTGGAAAAAGTTTGAAGTGGAGGAAATGCCACTTTCTTTGAATTGAATAGACCTGGGTTTAAATTCCTTTCATACTACAATCTCTAAGATTTTGAGTCACTTTGCTTAAAGCTGTAGTTACATCTCAGTTTGACAAAAATGCAACCACATTACAGGGGTGTTAATAGGACTAAATTTTTGAAAAGTACATCCATAATGGTTGAAAATATTTTTAAAAATGCAGGTTAGATTCTCACTGCACTTAGAATGAAATCTAAACTCCAATGCTAGGAGCAAAGGAACTTATGTGCTCTATCTCTTGCCTCCATCTCCAACTCATCCACTCACCCTTTTTCAGCTTCACATTTTCCTCAGTTTAGTTGATTCCTATCATAGTCTTCTGATATTAGAATCAATGATTTCTTCTCCTTGATAGATAGAATGTTTCTTGCCATATCAGTAAACAGAAGATGTCACAGTCATCAGCAATTGCAACCACCACAGATGGTGAGCTGGTGAGCCCTGGGGGAACTCAGGAAGGAAGGAAAGAATACCTGCCATCTAGAAGCTATCAGACTACAACCACTCCCCAAAATGAGCCCTGAGGAAACTCAGGATATGAAAACACAGGATACTGGCCTCAGAGAGTTGAGGTGCATATCAGAGGAACGATTTCAGTGAGCCCATATTCTTGCATCTTCCTATATAAAGAAACACAAAAAGCTTTTAACTTGGGATATCTGGTTTTCTTTAATTACTATAATTTTTGACATTCAGACTGCCTACCCTTTGTTGCAAAACTTCTATATAACCTAGCTCCTGCCTCACCTCCTAAGAGCAGTTTTCTCAGGGTTACTAGAGATGCTGCCTCCTGGGCTTAAGTCCTAAAAATATCCACCAAATAAAACATAACTCTCAACTTTTGGTTTGTGAATGTTTTTTAAGTCTACATTATATACACTGCAAAGTCATTTACAAGAGGTATGTACTTGGTCATTTAGATGATTAAAATATATTTCTCATAAATATTTGGTCTTAGTCATCATTTTTGGCTCATCATTACCAAAACCCTTGGAATTTCCTTTGAAGAGAGTAATAAATGAAACTTCTATTATGTTAATGAAATGACTTTGGGGCTATACCTAGGGCAGGGAGGATAATTGTCCAGAGAATTAACTGTGTGTTTTACAGCCTTCTGGAAGGTAGAGAGGCTGGAGATAGAATCAGTCACCAATGGCCAATGACCTAACAATCCTGTCTATGAAATGAGACCTCCATAAAAACTCAAAATCAGAGAATTCAGACAGCTTCCAGGTGAGTATGTGGAGATCTGGGGACAGCGGGCATGCTCTGCTGCTGCTAAGTCGCTTCAGTCATGTCTCACTCTGTGCGACTCCATAGATGGCAGCCCACCAGGCTCCCCCATCCCTGGGATTCTCCAGGCAAGAACACTGGAGTGGGTTGGCATACTCTAGAGGGCATGAAAGCTCTCTCCACATCCTTTCCCCATAGCTTGCCCTGAACATCTCTTCTATCTGGCTGTTTCTGAGTTATATCCTTTTATAATAAACTGATAATCAATAAGTAAAAGTACTTCCCTTGTTGCAGAAACCAGAGAATCCAAGCACCACACTCGGAGAGTTGGAGAAGTCAGGTTTACTATGCTGGCGGGCCCAGAGGAGTTAACACTCCAAGCTCTGAGCCCAGAACAAAGGGGTCACAGAGTATTTTATACATGGACAAGCATGATTAATTGAGTTTTCAGGTTTGCAGGGATTAGGGCGATTGCAAAGAGCAGGACAAAGGTGAGTAAAGTAAGCTCCAGTTCCTAGTATTGTGACTCCCCACATTCTGAGACATACATGATCTAGACTTTGCAAAGAGCAAGCTGGGTTACAGAGGCAGAAGGAGCTGAAGGTTATGTAAAATTTTAACTTTTCCTCTTCATTCTCTCCTCTTGATACTTCTATCACTCATTGTAGAAAGCATCATCTCATGTTTTGATAAGACATTCAGAGCTCCCCATTGTTTAGGGGGCTATATTGAGCTATTACCATTTGTAACTTTTTGGATTCAATCCGAGAGGTTATGAGCTGAAAATTACATTGAGTATACAAGGGCCAATCAAGAGCACTGCAAAGAGCATGAAGAAGGGAGAAGCCATGATGTTAAAGGAGAGAACACTATAGGGATCTGTTAAAGGGAGAAACCATGATAGAGCCCAGCTCCAGATATTGTTCTAATTACCCCAGGAATTAGCTAGTTTCTCTCTCATTTTTATGATTTGTTCTCTTAGCTGTTGGGCCATGTCCCTGACTATTTCTGATTGGTTTACGCAAAAGCAGCATTCTTCCTTTATGAAGAGGCTGAGTCCTCCCTTTTCAGCTCTCAGTAGGTTTAGCCCTCTCCTATTCTGTAAAAGCACCTCAGCCAAGGAGTCTAGTTTGTCCTGTAATGAAGAGTACAGCAATAATACTGATTAGGGATAGAGGCCAGGGTTGACAATGAAAATCCATCAATATTTTAATAGCCAGATCCTTAAGCTTCTGCCATGCATTGACCAGCCAGCTGCCAGAGTGTAGCTGGAGCAAGGCTGAAGAATCCTCAAGCTTCTGCCATGCATTGACTACTCAGCTTCTGGAGTGACTAGAGCAAGGCTCAGCGTCCTTCATGGGTGAGGGCCATTGGCTTTGGAACTAGATCTTGAGGAGGTTTCTGGGGTCCCAAACTGCTTTCCAGGTTTCCTCATCACAGGAAGTAGCTGACTTTTTGACTTTGGTGTGGTGGATCCAAGGGATGACACCTATAACTTTAACAGCAGTATGGGTTGCCAGGATGATCGTGTGAGGGCCTATCCAAACTGGCTGAACTGTTGTTTGTTTGTTTGTTTTTTAATCTTTAACCCATACCTCATCTCCTGGCTGATAGGGATGAACCCAACTGCCCAAACAAATGGGTGTCCTTTCTGAGGTTTCTCAGGCGATACAGCAGACTTTTCCAGGGCCTGGAGGTGTCGGGACATCTCCAGGCCAGCTAGTTTTTGGTGGTCTCCCTTGAGCTTTTTTATCACGGGGTGGTCTCCCATATAAGATCTCAAAGGGAGAATCGCTTGAGGACCTCAGGGTGCATTTACGGAGGGAGATGAGAGTCCACAGAATGATAAGGCAGCTTGTTCTAGCATTGTCTGGGTGTTGGCTGGGGGATATTCTTGTCATACTACTACTTGGAGAAACAAATTTAACAAGAAAGTTAAAGATATCTGGCCCAAAGATTAATAGAAGTAGAAAAGTTGCTGGGGGGCTAGCCAGGAGAACCAGGTCCAGACATTAGTTTGTGACATTAGTGTTTCTCTAGGTGTGAGAAGATGCAAGAATTTGGACTCATAAAAATCTTTACCTGAAAACATCTGACTATCTGAAGACCTGTTTTTCTGGGGTCTTCCCAGAGCACAGAGTGCTTTATTTTTTGTCTCCACCCTGAACTCCTTTCAAGGGGGGTGTTGAATGTCAGCATCTTATAGTGGTCATGATTTAATCTTTGTAGAGGCAGCTGGCAAGGGCCAACTTCCAGTCAGCAGGGCCCCTTCATAGCCACACATTTGACTATATTTTGGGGGCATTTCATGGTCATTGTGTCCCGCGGTGCTGGGAAGGCTCATTCCCAGATCTAACAAAGATTCCATTGATAGGCCACTCAGTGTGTTGTCACTAGACCCGGCCTTGTGAGTAGTAAAAGTCTCTGGACCTCTTGGTCCAGGAAAATATTTCCTCTTGTTGCTTCTTCCCATATCTAGAGTTACATTATTACAATTATTGATCTCGTATGGAACTGCATATCAGCATTTTATCACAGGCTTAGTCACACATTTGGTAATGTAAAAGATAATCTTCTGAAACAAACTACATAGAAAATAATATAGTTAGCAGTTAATAAGATCACAAGCAAGAACTTAAGTCAAGAACGTTCATTGAGTATAGTCCAGTATACCCCAGGTCATCTGACTCAGTTAAATGATTATAGCCAAGTGTTCATCTCCTGGTTGCACATCATGGAGCATCTGACCTTTATCCAAAGATTGGTTTGAGATGAGCTTTAGAATCAATCTTAGAGTGTCCTTAATTAAGCCTTTTAGCAATATAACATAACAAAAACTATTTCAGAAGTGAGTCTTAGTAAGCACAGACCTTAACTAACAAAACTAGAACTTAATACTCAGTGAAACATAATTCTTTTTTTTTTTTTTTTTTTGAGAACTCATTGTGAGGGCATTAACATTGTAGCCATGTAAGGCTTTAACCCATTAAATAAAAATGAGGTCTGTCAGGGAGCCGGGAAAAGCCAAGCAGCCATCTTAGATTTCCCATAGCCCTGGCTCTTTGATTTTCAGCTGTTGTTTATTCACTTTTAATTTCCTGATTTAGGAGCAGGCTATTGCCATGTGTTAAGGACATTAGGATAGCAAAAGTCTAACCATGAGGGGTTATTTTTTGTAGAAGCAGAATGAGCTTTGTCTACATGTACTGTCATCTTAAATTGTGTTTATTTACTTTACCAAAGTAACAAAAAGATTTTAAAAACAAATATAAATCACTTAAAGGCAAAGAAATTAATAATCTGTTATCAAAAGCTGCATTTTAAGAAAACTTTGTTCTCTAAACAGAGAGAAGACCAAATTCCATTCTGGTACCAGCTTACTGTTAATAACAAAATTTGTTTATCTGCTTATTCTTAAAGTCTTTCCCATAAATCTTGAAGAACTAGCAGTACTTTTTTGAAGGCATGAGAGAAAAACCATAGAAGACATGTTTAAAATCTGATTCTATTGCAATTGACAAAGAAACCTGATCGTAATACATACAAATGATAACTAGAATTAAAATTGACCATCTTTTATCAGGGCATATTAGATCTGTATGAATTTCACATAATTTTAGGATATCTATATTAGTAACATCAACTATACAGTATAGCCTTAAAAGATTTATCACCCCTTCAACAGTACTTCTCATGTAATTTAACATGTCCGAGGAACCCAGGGAGGTTAACAGCTCATTGGGATGCCTCAGCGGTCCTCTGAAGTATCCCAGCGTTAGCTAGAAGTCAAGTTATTTAGGAATTTTTGTCAATAAATTTCAGAAGGGTTTATAACACTCAGTCAGGTAAGATCATATAAGTTACTGTGAAATAATAGTTATTCACTTAGCCAAAATTAACAAAAGATTTCAAAGGTGAATATAGAACAGATCAATTAAGAGGTAAAGAAACTTAAATCTATTATTAAAAGCAGTTTAACATCTGAAGAAAGTATGTCCTCTTAACAGAGAGAAAGGCCAAATTCAAGTTTTGCACCAGCTAACTTTAAACTCATTTCGGTTCAGTTCAGTCACTCAGTTGTGTCCGACTCTTTGTGACCCCATGAACCGCAGCATGCCAGGCCTCCCTGTCCATCATCAACTCCCTGAGTTCACTCAGACTTGCGTCTACCAAGTCAGTGATGCCATCCAGCCATCTCATCCTCTGTCGTCCCCTTCTCCTCCTGCCGCCAATCCCTCCCAACATCAGAGTCTTCTCCAATGAGTCAACTCTTCGCATCAGGTGGCCAAAGTACTGGAGTTTCAGCTTTAACATCATTCCTTCCAAGGAAATCCCAGGGTTGATCTCCTTCAGAATGGACTGGTTGGATCTCCTTGTAGTCTAAGGGACTCTCAAGAGTCTTCTCCAACACCACAGTTCAAAAGCATCAATTCTTTGGCACTCAGCCTTCATCACAGTCCAACTCTCACATCCATACATGACCACAGGAAAAACCATAGCCTTGACTAGGCGGACCTTCGTTGGCAAAGTAATGTCTCTGCTTTTGAATATGCTATCTAGGTTGGTCATAACTTTCCTTCCAAGGAGTAAGTGTCTTTTAATTTGATGGCTGCAGTCACCATCTGCAGTGATTTTGGAGCCCCCCCAAATAAAGTCTGACACTGTTTCCACAGTTTCCCCATCTATTTCCCATGAAGTGATGGGACCAGGTGCCATGATCTTCATTTTCTGAATGTTGAGCTTTAAGCCAACTTTTTCACTCTCCACTTTCACTCATTTAGGTAAACTTAATTAAACTTATTTTAAACTTAATCAGTCCTAACCATGCGCAAAACTTTTTTTAGGGTTCATTTTGCATAAACTTTTTAATCACTTTCTGTAACAGCCACCTTTAAGTCAGACCTACTTTTTTTTTTCCCTTTATAAACTATAATTTTATTTTTTATATCTTCTTTATTAAAAACATACATCCTACTTCCTTATTAGATTATCAAACAAACATTAACACTAGATATTTAATGTTGAATATTTCCCAGTTTACGTGAATCTGACATTTATTTAGGTTAATTTTCCTTGTAGTTAGAATTGTTTGATTTATAAGCACTTACTTTTCTTTAGGTTAATTAAATTAGAACTCATTTACAACTTCAACAATATTATCATAAAAAAACAAAAGACATACACTGAGACATACATAAATCCAGACAGGCAATCTTATAGCTTTCTTTTTGAGATTTAAAATATCTATTAGACCCCTTTTTTCTTTGCTTGAACTTTCTAATTTACCCAAGGCTGAGGTCTCAGGCAAAGTGGGCTGTGTATTTCAAGGACATGGAAAGGGTTAACTTCAAGCTTTTTCCTAGGCAGGCCTTTTAACAAGTTAGTTGTTTTAAATTGCATATGCAAAAAGAATTGGATTTGCAGTTACAAAAAAAAAAGTTTCTCTCACTCCATTCAATCAGCAATCACACACACAATCATTCAGAGGCTATCACAGTGCCTCCCTTCTCATGAGTCTCCAGGTTTCCTTAACTGTTGCTCCCTTCTTGGGAGTCCAAGGAGGTGTTCAGTCTCCTTTTCTACCTGTTGGGGTAGGTTCCTGCCTGGGGACCTGCCCAGAAGCCTTACCTTACCCTGTGGCCCTTCCTGGTAAGTTGGTCTTTCCCTCCAATGAGTCCGGTCGGGGCTCGGCCATCCAGAGAGGCAGAACATCAGTCTGAAAGAGAACCCGGAATACCATCAGGTGGCGTGCCTCCTCGTTCATCTCAGAGTTCCTTTCTTCCAGCCCTGCCAAGCCACCAGTCTGACTGCTCAAGGGGCCGGTGGGGTTGGAATCTCACTGGGGTCTCCAGAAATGTTGCAGAAACCAGTACTCGAGAAGCCAAGTACTACACACGGAGAGTTGGAGAACTCAGGTTTATTACACTGGTGGGGCCAGAGGAATTAACACTCCAAGCTCTGAGCCCCAAACAAAGAGCTTAAGAGATTTTGTTATACATGGACAGGCATGATTAAGTGGGTCTGCAGGTTTGCAGAGACTAGGGCAATTGCAAAAAGCAGGACAAGGGTGAGTGAAATGAGCTCCAGTTCCTAGTATTTTGAGTCCCCACTTTCTGAGACATACATGATCTAGACTTTGCAAGGAGCAAGCTGGGTTACAGAGGCAGAAGGAGCAGGAGGTTATGTAAAATTTTAACTTTTCTTCTTCACCTTCATAGCTCAGTTGGTAAAGAGTCTGTCTGTAATGCAGGAGACCTGGGTTGGATCCCTGAGTCAGGAAGATCTCTGGAGAAGGAAATGGCAATCCACTCCAGTACTCTTGCCTGGAGCATCCAATTGACAGAGAAGCCTGGCAGGCTACAGTCCATGGGGTTGCAAGAGTTGGACATGACTTAGCGACTAAACCACCACCTAGTAAGTGAAATGTTTCTCTGAGCTCTGTGAGCTGCTCCAGCAAATTAATCAAATCCAAGGAGATGTTGTGGGAATCTCTGATTTATAGCCAGTCAGAAGTACAAGTAGCAACCTGGACTTGCAACTAGTATCTGAGGTCCAAGGAGAGAATCTTTGGCATCTATAGTTTATAGTTTGTAGATCAGAAGCACAGGTGAATAACTTGGACTTGCAACTGCTATCTGAAGCTAGGGTAATAGTCTTGCGGGACTGAGCCTTTAACCGTAGATAATGTCAGAACTTAACTAAAACTGGGACTTTTCTGGTAGTCCAGTGGCTAAGACTCTGTGTTCCCAATGCAGGGAGCCTGAGTTTAATCCTTTGTCAGGGAACTAGATCCCAATGTAGCAATTAAGAGTTATTTTGTCACAACTAAAAGATCCTTAATGCTGCAACTAAGACCTGGCTCCATCAAAATAAATAAATGAATGAATGACATTTTAAAAAAGAATTTACATGAACTGTAGGTCACCGAGCTGGTGTCCAAGCATTGCTTGCTGATATAAGGGAACCATGTTCCACCCACATGCATGATTAAACTGTGGACCAGAACTCTAATTAGATATCTTCCCTTACTACCTATTTCTATGTAACCTGGTGTTCACCAGCATGATCTTGTTGATTCACTCATTTACCCATATTTATTGATCACCTACTACATGATGGGCATTGTTCTAATAGTTAAGAATATAGTACTAAACAACTACCAATAGGTCCATGCTTTCATGAAGTTTTAGTCATGTGGTGAATACAGATAAAGAACAAGTAAATAGCAGGATGATTTTATATAGGAAAAATAACTATTAAGAGGACAAAAATTAAGGATGGAGCTGGTGTCGTTTGGGTAGTCAATGTCTCCAATGAGGAAGTGATTCTGAGCTGAGACCACAGCTCAAGCCAGAATCCTCTAACAAATAGGCAGTAAATCTCTGTAAAAAGAGGAATTTCCTATCTTGCTCTATGTTAAAGGAGCAGGAGGGTTTGTGAATAAAATAAGCCTGGATAAGAATGTACTTCTGCAAGACAAACTTGAGCTGCCACATCACTCTTTCCCACCGAATTCCTTGACTTTAGGTGAGCAATGAAACTTTCCCAGGGAACCATTGTGACGGCTGGGAGAAAGGACCTATAACAGGGTCCAAATTTATGAGGTTTTCCTATATACCATTTTAAAATGGGAACTTTTGAAAGCACAGAATTGGGTATGTGACTATTGTTCTTTTTCACTGGCAAGAAAATAGCACTTCTTCCAGCCCAGCCCTTTCCTTGAATGTCCATGTCTCCAAAACAATCATTATGTGGCCAGCAGTGGGGTCCTCCTCACTGAGTGTGAAGATGGGCTGTCCATGAGGTCCAAGGCTGGTACCACTGTTTCTGGGTTCATTAGGCATTTCAGCTGGAGCCATCCCCATTCTGACTGCTTCAGGCCAATGGATCTGTCCACTGTGGCTGTTTCTCCCTCTCTCCCCTAATATCTCTCCCTCATTGCTTTAATATGTCTTCAAGGAGCTTCTTTTTCTTCTCTTCTCAGTGTGTTACTGGGAGAATGTTTTTCTTGAGTCCTCACTTAAAGAGAATTACGAGCCACTGGAAAAACGCTCATCTGTTGATTAGGTTTTTTCTCCATTTTGGGGAAAGCAAATGACTGAAATATAAATTTGATTTGAATAGTTCTTAAATATCTTTTTTTCAACATTGACAGGAATTTTGCCTCTGCATTTTGATTTTGTACATTTAAAAAGTGAACTAGAAAGACTCTTAACCACTAAAAGCAGAAATTGCAAGACGCAATCTAAATACAAACCAGCAAAAGCGATTATGATAAAATGTCTTTTTGCATGTCTGATCTGTAAACACATTTAATAGCTCACTCAGACTATGATGGTATTATTATTGCAAGTAACATATTCTTGGAAGGTGAGTCCAAAATTCAATATTTAACTGTTCTGAAGATTTGAAAAGACGGTCAAATGTGGCTTTAAAAATTGCAACAACAACATATACCTGCTTTTCTATATAAATAAAGAATTTTGGAAAAAAAAAGAGAGGAAAAAGTATTTATATTTTTGCTATGGGGTGAGGCATGCATCAATCTAAAGAAATAGTCTCATATTTCATTAAAAGCATAATATGATGTTACTCCAGATTACTGGTTGGTGTCGAAATTATTCTGTCTATTCTCTCATTGTTCAGGAGTAAGAGAATTCTTTTCCTATGCTGTCACTACTAAAGTATTCTAAATACCCTTATCCTCTGAGTGGTCCAATGGATGGAGTCCTTTCCACATGAGTTAGTGTGTGTAGTTATTGCTGCTGCTAAGTCACTTCAGTCTTGTCTGACTCTGTGTGACCCCATAGACGGCAGCCCACCAGGCTCCCGCATCCCTGAGATTCACCAGGCAAAACCACTGGAGTGGGTTGCCATTTCCTTCTCCAATGCATGAAAGTGAAAAGTGAAAGTAAAGTCGCTAAGTTGTGTCCAACTCTTAGTGACCCCATGGACTGCAGCCTACCAGGCTCCTCCATCCATGGGATTTTCCAGGCAAAAGTACTGGAGTGGGGTGCCATTGCCTTCTCTGAGTTTGTGTAGAGCCCTATATAATTGTCAAAACAAAGACACATCACTTCAAATGAGATGATTACTATAAGATGGACTGCTGAGGATGAAACTTGAAGGCAACTGAAAGACCCACTACATGATTACTCAGAAAGCAGACAGTTCCCTTGAACTGTGGTTTAATTCTGTCTCTGCAAAGACTCACTGTCATCTTTTCTCACCTAAATGGCTCCCCTTTCCCACTTTTCTCTATTTTACAACAGCTTAATATCTAGACACTGAGAATGAGGGTAACTAGTTCTGCCCAGTACACGGAAATCTTTTACCTCCTTTACATAGCCACCAACTGAGCTTCATAGTGAAGTTTCTGGTTTTTGTGTCTCTGATTCTAAGCTGTGGTACTCATATTTAGCTGTTTAGGTTTAGGGGTTGGAGCTAAGCAGAATGAATTCCCAGCTGAGCCCCAATTGAACATGGTTGTCACCAAGCATAAACCCAGAAAAACACCTAAATGACACCTGACCCTCAACAACTTTTGGTGATTTATTATTCAGAAAGAGCCAACTGACAGATGTCTTCTTCTAGGACTTACATGTTAATGTGTTTATAAACCCCCAACCAAAAAATTAGCACGTTTATTAACAGATACATTAAAGGATATTGCTGCATCAAACTACAAACCTCAAGCCAAAGTCAAAAGAGGAAGAAGAAAAACTCCCCAAAATGATTGTAGCACAATTTCTGCTTTCATAGCTGGTAAAGAATCCTCCTGCGATGCAGGAGACACTGGTTCAATTCCTGGGTCAAGAAGATCCCCTGGCGAAGGGATAGGGTACCCACTCCAGTATTTTTGGGCTTCCCTGGTGGCTCAGATGGTAAAGAATACAGCTGCAATGAGAGAGACATGGGTTTGATCCCTGGTTTGGAAAGATTACCTGGAGAAGGGCATGGCAACCCTTTCCAGTATTCTTGCCTGGAGAATTTTCATGGACAGAGGAAACTGGGTGGCTACAGTCCATGGGGTTACAGAATTGGACATGACTGAGTGACTAAGCATAGCACAGCACAAGAACTTGATCGTCACCAGCCCACAAATTTTAATGGGGGGATGATTTGAAATATGCTCATGTGAAGAATGTATCCATGATGCCCATGGTGACAGCATCTCGAGTTTTGAAAATTAGGAATAATTACAAATTAAATGCTTCTTGTCTATGGTGTCTACATAATAATGTTTATTGAGGTGTGCGCTCCTCAATAATACTGGGTAAAAACTGCTATTCTGTGTGAAAATAAGAAGAGATAGTTTAAGGATATATAGCCAGGGGCTCACATACAAAAATAGGGAATTAGGTTTATTTGTCTCAGCCTATTTAGCCACATTTCTGATGGTAATATTGCTACTTGATACATCATTTCTTTCTTGAAATTCTAAACTGGCACCTTTGAAGCCTGACTATTTATTATTACAGGACATCCTTTAAGTTCAGAACAAATCACAAGAGGAGAAATAAGAGATATTCTTTTAATACCAGGATTTATATAAACCACAATTTCTTCCTTTCTCTGGAAAAAGAAAGGGATGGAAGACGATGACAGGGGGGCACCTGTGCTTAGTTACATATTACTTGAGACTAGAGTTAATAGCATGAAATATATTCATACAGTGAACTTCTGCAAATGTGAAATTTCTGTGCTCGAAATTCACTACCAATGGAAACGTTTGAAACTAGAGAAAATGACTGAGAAAAACTGCTTGAAAAGATAACAAGCTTGAAAAAACAAGAGATATATAAGGTAAAACTAAGAAGAATAATCTGGTATTAAGAGTGTTTAGTAAAATTTTATATATATGTACATTTATAAAATCTTCACAGATGATCATGAATGTATGGATGAAACTATGATAGGAAAACTTAAAGGCTGCAATTATACAGATATTAAAACAGAATAATGGCAGCATTATTGGAAGAAAAAAACTACATAGGTTCAAATTTATGTTGGCACTAGCCATAAGACCTCTCTCCTTTCACAAATGTCACCATTTAAAAATCTTGGTTCAAATTCACAGCACCTTAATTCTGACATGGAAATTAGTTTAAAAATGTTTTGCCTAAGAGTAATTTGCAAATGATCCAATTAAAGAAATGAAGTACAATAGAAAGGGGGCAATTTTATGTCTTTTAACTCCACCTAATAATGACAGTTAAGCTACCATGTCAGTGCTTCCCACCCCACCCCCGCCTTTCATTTAAGACAGTCATCCATGTATTTGGCACTGATTGCATTCATTCATTCCTCAATTGTTTATTCCATAACTATTTATCAAGTGCCTATTCTGTGAAAGGCACCATAGAAGGTACTTGTGAAGCAATAGTAAGAAAAAACAGACTGTGTCCCTGTCTTCTTGAAACAATCAACCTAGAGGAGGTGATGGACATTAATTAAAAATTAGAATTAAGAGGCATTCTTTGAAGGAAAGGGACATAATTGTGCAAGATTATAGCAGAACTTGACTTGAGAAATCAGGGACAATTTGCCTGAGGAACTAGCCTCCAGAAGAAACAGAGGAGTTAATCACTATCAGAGAGGTATGGGCAATTCACCAAAATGTGTCTCAGGCTCAGCAAACATCCTGTGCAAAAGCTGTGATAAGAGGGGGAACTGTGTGTACGATGAATTAAAAGGAGAGTATGGCTGCCACTTGGGTGTTCATTGGGATCATAGAATCATAAACTGTTAAAGCTGGAAGGGCACTCGGGGTGCTCTAGTTCAATCTCTTCATTTTACAGGTGAGGAAACAGACTCAGAGGGGTTAAGCGACTTGGCCAAGGTGACACTGCTAACGAGTGTTGGACTGGGATCAGAGCCCAGGGCTCCTAATTACCCTTTTAATGCTCTTCCACCACACCATGCTGATTCTTTGTATCTGTGTTAATGAGTAGATCAAGATGCTGTGAAATTAGCATAATAATTATTTGTATATAAATACTGCATTTAAAATACTGCTGTATAACAGAGCTTATCCTTTACAATCCACACTTGCAAACTGTCAATGTATTTAGTCCTTGAAACGTGACTGATAATTGACTTTTCATCATAAAACAGGGCAGATCACAACCTAAGCTTGAAACTTGCATGAGTTAACACAAATCTTGAATTAGGAATTTTAAAATAATGATATTTAACTATAATTTACTACCTTATTTTTAACTACAGTACTGGATGCTGGGCATTGTGCTAGGGTAAAATGGTCTCATTTTAGTGAACAAGATCCAATAACTTCTTTCAAGGGGCTTGCAACTCAGTGATAGCACTTATACACAATTTTATTTTTCTTCTGCATCTGAAAGCTGACATCAGTATTTTAAGGTGAGGTCTAGCGCCAAATGGTCGAAACTCCTGGCCAGAATTTTCAAAGAATACCTTCCAAAAGAATGTTTAGGGCTGATAACCATCCTAAGATAAGGAAGCTTCCAGCTTTGGGGTGTGGAAGATGATTAGGGAGAGGGGAGTGAGAGAAGATTGCAATTGTTGCTTAATTAGACCTTGGTTAGGTCTCCAGATTGGAATTACCAATTGTATTCCTATGACAGATTGCACTACTTTGGAGCGCAGGTGATGAAATCTGGGTATTGAATTACACTGAACCATAAACTTCATTTGTTCTTGGGTGCATAGTGATTTGCTATAATAATGATCATCCATTTGCTGGACAGCTGAGATTTTTTAAAACCTTGATTGCTTTTGGCATTGTATTATTAGTCCCGAAAGAATGCAACACATTTGTAGCAATTCTCAATTTGTACAAGCTACAATATCCATCTCTTAACAAATGTTGGCCATTTAAGACCTGTGTGTTAGACCTCTGTGTTTTTCTTGGCCATTCTACAACAGCATGCGTATTTTGTTTTCATTAACACCATCAGGAATATGTGCATCTCTAAAATTTCAAGGGGATTAATTTGAGTTCTGTTTTATGGACAGAAGAGCCAAGAAAAGTCCCCCATGCTGTCGATTTTCTTTGGTAAATGAAAGTCAAACAATTTCAGACAAGTCCTTTACTAAGAAATGCACTGCATATCTCAATCCGAATACTCATCTGATGAGAATCTAAAACCCCTACTGAATTACACTGGATGAGAACCTTGATTCTTTCACGATCACTGTAGAAATCAACTCTCATCTCTGATTCTGATACTTTTTAGTCCATCCATCTTGAAAATGTCTATGGAATGATTCTGTTGTACCTTCAGAAATGAAATTCATAGGCATGGATTTTCTCACACAGCAACTTTATACACAAAGATGAGAATAGCAGAAAGGTCATTTCCAAAGAAAGTGACATTTATTCTGTATTCACTGAAAAGCCAAAAGAGTTTTCTCATTCACCCATGCCGACTGAGCCCTGCATCTCACCCAGAAGAGGTGAAAGAGGCTGCTCCTATCTGCTCTTGCATCGAACTTCAGGCTCAAGACCTGTCCAGACAATATGGCTTCTTTTAAGGATGAACCTGCTGTGCTCATCAGAGGGTTTATTTTGTTTATAGTTCAAACTTGTTTGACAGGTTTTGTTTACTTTGTTCAATACAACTAAGCAAATGCCTGTCTCCTTTTTGAATTAGTTTTGCACTCGTGTTTCCCTCCACTATTTTGTCTGATAAGGTGAGGTATTAACTGTGCAGAATATATCTATATATATATAATATATATTGTACAACATATATATGGATGCATATGTATGTTAGTGTATATACATATGTTGGTATATAGGAATATGTTGTGTATATGTGTATGTATATATATGTACCATTCAGAGTTTGTGGTTTCAAAAGAAATGTAGCCAGGCATCAATTATTGATGCTAATGGAGACACCAAGACCAAGAATAGTTGCATAAAGCCAAATCAACAAAGACTGTCCAAACCTCAGATTAACAATGGTTTTGACCTCATTTACAACCAAATGTTTTCCCAAAGCTCTTACAAACCAGACTACCTTCACTGAGTTTGGAACAGCCAGTGCTGCAAAGAAGTCCTCCAAGTGCCTTTCATGAACCTGAGAGACAGTTCTTTCCATTCCCACAGTGCTGCTGAGGCTGGAGGATGTGGGTGCTGAAGTAGAGAAAGGGGGAGAATCCCAACAGGTCAGAAAGATCTCTTTGTGTTTTAGCTTTTCCTAAGTCAGAGTATTATAACCTCTCACCCTCATAATGAATAATTAAGAGTTTATTGCATTTTCCTCAATTGAAACTTATTTCACTGAAAGACAGTGTTGCAGAATGATTTAGCATACAGGCTCTAAATGTAAAGCATGGCTGTGTCCCACCTGCTAGCTGTGAAATTTTGAATATACTTCTTAGCCTTTGTACTTTTGAATGC
The DNA here is from genome assembly GCF_001704415.2 of Capra hircus. Classification (NCBI taxonomy): domain Eukaryota; kingdom Metazoa; phylum Chordata; class Mammalia; order Artiodactyla; family Bovidae; genus Capra; species Capra hircus. Next base: position 43,112,644 of record NC_030813.1, read on the forward strand.
TCATCTGTAAAGCAAATTTTATAATGGCCCTTGCCTTACTGGGTTATTTTGATGATTAAATGAACTAAGACAGGTGAGGAATCATAACAAACCTTGACATATAGTAAATGCTCAAAATTGTGAACCATTCGGGAATACCCCATCAGAAACAACTTGGGTTATTGGGAAATGAAAAAGTTTGAGAGGTGAGAGACCATGTTGTTAAACTCAGGGCTGGCCAGGACCATAAATCTGGCTGTTAAAATAATAAGCAGAGTAATTATTAGAGAATTAACAGCAACTCTTATGAAATTACATTTAAGACTTGAACCTTGCTCGAACTTCTTTAATGTTTAAGACCTATAAATGTCAGAGCTCACTAATTTCTTTGGCTTTCAATAAATGCCAGTGACTTTGAGAATTGCTCTCCCTTTAGCTTATCTGGCAGGAACACAAGCTTAAAGGGTATCCAAGAGGGCAGTGATCTGAGTGATGATCCGTCCTCTTCCCAGTAGAAAATTCAGGTTCCCTGAATACAACAAGCCTTCTAGGCCACAGACCTTCTGTGGTCTGACTCCTTTTGTGCGGAGTCGCATGAACTAGGTGCTGAATGGAATTTCCAAGGACAGAGTAGACACAGCCCCTTCTGTTATAGAGTGGCTGATTCACTAAGGGAAATGTGTTGATAAATATATACTACTGTCTAATTCCTCTGGAATCTGCAGAGAACAGGATAATTTTATCCAGTAAAATATTCCAAGTAACTAAATCTTGTCCGATTTGGGCCCCCAGAAAGTGATTTAAATATTTCAAATGGAAATCTTCCTAATAGAAGTTGAACACACTTGAGCAGGGACTCAGGAGAAGAATTTTGCATTCACTTAATAATGCAGGATCATCATTATGAACATCAATTATTAAACTCTCCTGGAGTGTAGGGGGCTACTGAGGTATGAAGGACTGGTTGCCCCTGTCATAAATGACCCCAAGTGGACATCCTTTTTCTAGCACTTCTGTTTCTTTCCTTATGGAGAAGCAGTTAGGTTGCTTTCACTTTCTCTTTTTTCCTCGGGGATTGGATATTCAGGGGAAAAAAAAAAAAAAAAAGATTGTCTGAATTCTGCCCAACAGGAATGAATTAGGTCTACAATTTTTTTTTTTTAATGAAAGTAAATGCAAAGAGATCATTATCTCTTGAGCACCTACTGTGTACTAAACATTTCTGTGTATATCATTATCATTGAGTCCTCTAACAATTTTTGCAACATAAAGGAAGTTACTAGGGCTCAAAGTGTGTCCTAACTTGACCTAGATGAGTGTTTCTCAAAGTTTATTGTACCTAAGAGTGACAGGAAGTGTTTGTAGGGCAATTTCCTGGACCCCAACTCCAGAGGCTCTGACTCAGTAGGTCTAGAGTGGGGTCCAAACATTTGCATTTCTAACAAGTTCCCAGATGATGCTACTGTTGATGGTCACTGATTAAAGCTGCCCTTGATGATACAGCTGGGAAATGTCATGAAATTCCAACCGACCAGTGTCTAATTTCAGAGTATACCATTTCATGAAATCACACTGTTTTGCATATGTTGCTGTAAATCATGGCTAGTGAGACATGCTTTGGGCCTGGTGTCTGAATTATGCTGCAAATAGGTGAATTTAGTAGAAAAATCAGTAGCTCCAGGCTCAGAGATTCAGTGGACTTCCCTGGTGGCTCAGATAGTAAAGAATCTGCCTGCGATGCAGAAGACCTGAGTTCAATTTCAAACCCTGGGTCGGGAAGATCCCCTGGAGAAAGGAATAGCAACCCACTCCAATATTGCCTGGAGAATTCCATGGTCAGAGGAGCCTGGAGGGCTGCAGTCCATGGGTTTGCAAAGGGTCAGACACTACTGAGCAACTAACACACAACAGAGATTCAGTTACCTAATTAGCTCTTATGTATTGTTGATGTTTATTTCATTTCCATAAATATTGTTGCCAGATATTGTTGTAGGTGCTGGTGATACAGCAGGAAACAAGATGTACAGATTCTTTGTCCTTATGGGGCTTCCATTCTTGAAAGGGGAGTTAGATATAAAAAGAAAAGGAAAGAACAGAACAAGATAACTTTGGAAAATGATAAATGATATTTGGCAACTAAGAGGGGCTGGAATGATAGAGGACGGTGACTGAGGAAGTTACTGTGGACTGGGCAGACAGGAGAGGCCTCTCTAGGGAGGTGATATTTGAGCTCATACCTGTGACATGAAAGAAGCAGAATGTTTGAAAATCTGTGAGCAAAGTCTTTCAGACAAAGTAAAAGATTTCTGATTTGGGGAATTAGCTTAGTGTGTTCAAGAGAGAAAAAAAAGTCTAGTATGTTTGTGGACTGCACCGTGGAGGTGGGGACAGAACAATAAGAGACCAGGAGAGAATCAGGAAGACGGCACAGCAGAGTTGGAAAACTGATCTTTGTACAAGTGCTACATAGTAGGAAGGAAGAAAGATAACATCATGAGTATGAGTAGAATCACAGATTGGGAAAAAGTCTTTGAGAAGAACTGTTAACTAATGAGAGACTGAATAGTTACTTGATATGGCTGTGAAAGAAACAGCTTGAAGAGATTCACTGAGAAAAACAAATTTCTGTAATGGCATAAGCCAAAAATTGAAGGTATTATTCATTAGATATTAATATCTATTTATGATAAGCACTTAATAATAGAGACCTGGCAAGAGTGAAGGGCACCAGGAATAGCCTGGAATTTAGTTTGGTTATAGGTACATATATATTAATATTTAAATAGAGTTTAGTGATAGCTGTGAATTAGAATCGCCTGATGCTTAAAGGATACAGCTGCCTGGACCCCATTCCAGATAAATTAAATTGGAATCTGTGGGTAGTTGAGCCTGCAGTGATGTGTTTAGTTTCGAGGCACACATCACCCCCAATGGAGAATCATTACCCTAGAGCAGGTGTCAGGAACCTTGACTGCACATTAGAATTACTTGGTTAAGCTTCAAAAGAAAAAAAAAAAAAAAAAAAAAAACAAGGAACAAAAACCCATGCCCAGATCTCACTGATTCAGATCAAATAATTCAGAATATCTGGAAGTTAGAGGGTATTAAAACAACAACAATGAGCCTTTCAGTTCATTCTAACACGCTGCTGCCCTTAAGGAATACTGTCCCGGGCTACAAAGATAATGAACTCTTCACCCTGCCCTCTGAATTTACACTATACCAGGGAAGATGTCGGAGAAGGCAATGGCACCCCACTCCAGTACTCTTGCCTCGGAAGTCCCATGGACGGAGGAGCCTGGTAGGCTACAGTCCATGGGGTCGCTAAGAGTCGGACATGACTGTGCCACTTCCCTTCCACTTTTCACTTCCATGCATTGGAGAAGGAAATGGCAACCCACTACAGTGTTCTTGCCTGGAGAATCCCAGGGACGGGGGAGCCTGGTGGGCTGCCGTCTATGGGATCGCACAGAGTTGGACACGACTGAAGCGATTTAACAGTAGCAGCAGCAGCAGGGAAGATGTTGGGGTAGGAAGTGGTGACCTACTCTAGTATTCTTGCCTGAAAAATTCCATGGACAGAGGAATCTGATAAGCTTATAGTCCACAGGGTTGCAAAGAGTTGGACACGAATGAGCATGAGCAAGAGCTCGAGAGAAGATGTGAATCAATGCAAGGCAGTGTGCCGCTCATAGTAACATTAAGAATTTTTAAAATGTAGGAAAATTAGAGGTTAGAGAGATTAATTCTGTCAATGAGAAGTGGGGTAAAATAACCAACTTGTCCCAGCTTACTTGGAATTCTCCTGGTTTTACCACTGAAATTCTGAATCTCCACAAATCCCTTAGTCTCATGCAAACTGGGATGGTTGGTCACCGTATCTGGTAGTAGAAGTTGCAGATGAGAGATTTGAATGGCAAAAGGAGCTTGCCAAGTGGGCCATATGGAGGTACGGGTAGGGGTGGGGCTAGGGAGGGAGTGAAGAGTCAGTTTCAGGCTATGGGAACAATGTGCAAAAAGGCACAGCGTGGGTTGAGGGCTTGGGTACATAAGGTGTTTAGTTTCACTAGCAGAAATGTATGAAGAAGTGGAGATGAATCTGAAGACATAACTAATTTTCCTAAGTCAGTATATTTCTTTTCTGGGAAAGGCCACACTACTAATAATTAAATTCTAATACCCAAATCATCATAATGCAACATTAATATTTGGTGGATGGTACATTTTGATGTCACTGTTTTACCAATTTCTCTAACATTTCTTGTTAACTTTCAGCCATCTCTTAGCTTTCTTACTCTTCCTAATTTAAAACAAAATAAATAAACAGTATACCATATCCTTAGTTAACAATGATATCACAAAGAGCATAACATAAATAATAAAAATAAGTTAAAAACATACAGAATTAAACATTAATCCTTGAAATAGATTAATAGAAATTATATTAATTATATTATATAAAATTTTATATATTTATAAGTGTATTTATCATATAAGTTAGATTAAGTAAATTATATTAATCTAAATAGTATAATTTATATAAATTATTTGGAATGCTTCTGTATAGGAGATTTGTTGTCTTTTCCCCATTTATTTATGCAATCATTTGTTTATATAAAATGGACATATAGATATTTCTTTTTCGTTTCTTTAGTTGCTTGAACCAGTATTCATGAGCTCAAAAACCAGGTGAGGCTAGTTAATGGCTATCATATTGAATTGAACAGATACAGAGTCATTCTATGACTGCAAAAATTCTACTGGGCAGCACCTGTAAAAGTATCAGCATCCTAGAAAATAAGCAGCATCCTTTATGCTCAAGTTGGAAGGCACATGTACAGGAGCCTGTGTCTGTGCTCACTCGTGTCCAACTCTTTGACACCCCATGGACTTTAGCCCAACAGGCTCCTCTGCCCATGGAACTTTCCAGGCAAGAATACCAGAGTGGGTTGCCATTTTCCTCCTCCAGGAGATCTTCCTGACCCAGTGATCGGAACCCAAGTCTCTTAAGTCTCCAGCATTGGCAGGCAAATTCTTTATCACTGGTGCCACCTGGGAAGCCCAATGTGCAGGAGATTAGTTTCTATATCCTAGCTCCTTCCTACATCCCAGCTGAAGCTGTTGATTCTTCTTAGTATAACTGGACACCTCCTGAGAGGGATGTAGCTGCTACCAATAATTGCCACATATTCCGAAGGTGCCCAGATAATGCCTTCTTGTGTAAGCAAGAAAAGCAACCCATGGACCCAGGTCTGATGCTACTTTTCAATCAGCAGCAATTTAGAGGAGGCATTCTGCTTTTCATTCTTGTCTCAGAATTCTTTCTTGTTAGTCTTGTAATATGGAAGCTTATCCAATTTACATCTGCCCTTCAAGGGCTTTTATTTGGTTGAGTTTTTTTTTTTTAATCTATAATTTGATCTGGGACTAATGTCAGATTTATTTTTTCATAGCTCCAGTATATACTTCTCATAAACACACATCACCCACAATGTGAAGACTGCGACAAGGATGTGCCTCCTTGAATAATGTAGAGAGAGGTTGCTTGCTCAGTTGTTAGAGTACAGAGCTGTCCTTTAAGGAGAAGAAGCTTGGTTCCTGAGTCAGTGCTTGTATAAATGTGGGGCTTATTCAGATATTCGATGAAATTCTGAAATGCTGACTTTCTAAATAAAAGCTTCTATCCACAGAGCTGTCCTTTGGAGGAGGGAAGGGGCTATGAGTAGAAGGAGAAAAAATATGAAATATGTAGGGGGTGTGTGTGTGAGAGAGAGAGAGATCACGTCTCTAGGTTTTGGAAGCAGACAGCCACATGCCTCACACCCTTTTGTTGTTGTTATAGTTCTTGCTTTTCACATTTCTTTTTAAGCAACTTTGTGGCCAGAAGGCTGTGTGCTCATATTGGGCATAGTTAGCACAGTGGAGAGTGGTCAGTATTGTGAAGGGCCTTTGTCATTACAAGAAGTGGGAGGAGTGAGTATGATGGGTGAGCTTGAGGAGTGCTAGTGAAATGCCCTTGGAAGCTGAAACGTGTTCAAGCCAGCCCGCTTACTGCACCTATCTTTAGGGCTTAGTAGAGCTACTCAGATTTCCCTGACATGATATTCAAATACAAAGTGATTATAAGCAAAGGAGAAACAACAACCAAAAAGATGAATTGCCTCAAGGAACTTAAACAGAACAATGAAGAAAGTCTCAAATATCATATTATAGACCTTGGTTTCTGAACGCCCTTAAAGCACCAGTTACCTGAGATGAGAAACTGAAACTCAGGAGCTTCTTATTAACAACTTAAATCAATGCCAGGACCCCTTTAAAAACCTTCAGTTCGTTCAGGACTCTGAGCTGGAATCCTGTCTGATTCTTTCCCTGGCTAGTACTGAAGAAGACCTGGTTTGGAAACACCACAGTAAAACTAACTCAAATTCTCAAAGCAGAAAATGCAGAAGCAGACATTTATTTCTTCTTCAATATAGTGGAGATTTTCCATACATTTAACTTCTGATTAGAAAACTTCTTACATTGGAAAATTTCAGCAATGAAACTTCAGTAATAAGCCAAATGCAGGTCTCCTTGAGGTCGAATGAAATTTAGATGAAAAGTCTGGGATTATCAAAAAGAATGAGGGAACTTCCAGTTTCTGTACATTCAAGGTCAATGGGTTGGATTCTTTCATTTTTGATTTTTATGGCAGCACATAATTTCTGTTCCTAGTTGGCTCCCTGCTTTTTTTAAGCAATAAATTTTGGGTTACGATAGTAAACCTCACTTGCAAAGAAGCCTGTACCTCTTCCTATCTGAATATTTCTACAGTACCCACCACTTGAGCTTGCCAGGGATCACTTCCTTTTACAGAAAATAACAAAAAATGAAATATGATCATTTGATTTTCTGGTAGTTGTTCACAGCGGGATGTTATGAATCCATCACTTAGCTATTGAGAGACTGAGACGTAAAGAAATAAGGTTAATAGTAAACACTTGTGACTGAACTCATCCTCCTCTAAAACAGGATGCAATGCTCATGAAGCATCAACTTCTACATATATTTTCTCATTTAATTCATAGCACATACCTTGTACCCACTTTTGGAAAAGTGCTCTGTTACTGCCCGGATTCCTCTCTGTACTGTTGCCTCGAATTCTTATGTCATTACAACATCTTTCTTCTTCACTCTTTTCAGTCAGTTTGTGAATTACTTAAGGGCAGAGATAGTGCTTTAAACCTATGTGTTTGTCTGTCATAACGCCTAGATACACTTGAACACTGTCTAAGCCACATGACAGTTGTGACAAGAGATGCCCACTGGACGAGTTGCTAGAGACCTCTAGGTATTATTCCAGGGGCCTCATGTGTTCTGTGTCTTTACAAAGGAGTGAATAGGGGCTGAGGGTTTTAGAGGAAACTAGAAAGAATCCTCACCCTGCAAGATCTTTTCCTGAGATAGATGATGTCTACATTGTTCCTCTTCTGGGAGACTTACCCTTTATTCCTTCCATATTGAATAAAAGGAAGGACTCCACAGAAGGGATTTATGGCTGAGAGCTTCCTTAATTATAGGCTAGCATAATAAGTCCTTCCTCTGTCTTAATGATTGGGGAATTAAAAAGCTCCTTAATAGAAATTGACAGGATCCATTGTCATTGCAAAGAAGGTTCTGTTATGGTCTGGAGTACCCTGCCAACCATCCCAGGATTTAGGGTTCCCCAAAGGCTCATTAACATCTCAGACCATAAGGTCTCTGAAGGAGGCACTAATGGTCCACCTCGTTATGATCTGAGGATAATGACTGTACGACATCCGTATCCGTTGAGATGATAATGGCTCTGTAAAAACTGTTATGATGTCAGCAGAAGAAAAAAAGTCTCATTTGTACCTTATAATCTTTGATTTCTAATATGCCATAGTATCTAAATTATTCTAGAATTATTTTACAAACCTGGCTTAATAGAGGCAGTGCATATGATGCTCTGAAAAATAAAAAATCAAAATTCTCTCTTAAAACAGCTGTTATCACCCTTATATTACTGCATAAATGAAGGGTAAGATTAGTAATGCTCTCATAGTACTGAAATACTTATGAGTAATGGAATAAAAAACAAAGACTTAAATTTCCCTAATTTACATGCTCATTTACTCCTGGGGGTGAAAAGCAGTTCTGTTTTTAGAACATCCCAAAATAGCAGAGAGAAAACCCATAGTAATAATAATAATAATATTAATAGAAGTGATTGCCAACGCATACTGAGTACTTATTATGCATCATGTCCTATGCTAAGTAATCTTCTTGCAGTATCTGCTTCTATTCCTTGCAAAACAGCTCTGAGACGGGCATCTCCATCACCCTCGCTGTACAGTGAGAACAGAAAAGTACAGAGTGGTTAAGGGTCTTGTCTATGATCATCCAGACATCTACAGTCAATGTGGGATTCCTACTCATTAAGCCAGACTTCAGAGTCATGCCATGATGACCAGGATTGTGTGTTAAGAAGAGTTGCAAATTTCCGAAGCAAGAGAAATGGGCTCATGCTTGGCCACTAATTGTGTGACTTTGAACAAATTATTTCACCCCTCAGGACTTTGGACTAGTAAATCTTGGAAACATTTTTCAATTTCAACGTTTCTTCTGACAAGAACACCCCCATAGTAGAGCTAAAAGCAGAATTTTCACATCATTTCCATAATAGCTGCCGGTATTTATGGGTAGTAATATTGTTTTCCTGTTAAAATCCAGCTTAGATGAACAGTTTTTCCCTTTAGAGGCAAATTGTGGATTTTAACATAACCTAACTGTTTATAGGAAGCATATGAGAAAAGCTATCCTCTGTTATTGTTTAACTCTGTAAAGTATACAACAAGCCATTTTCCCAATCAATTTCTATTTGACTCTAAACAAAGGGAAAATGGAGGTGGATATAAACAGAAATCTATTAGTCAAATGCTAGTATTGCCTATTTATAGCTTTAAGCATTTTCCCGTGTATAAACGTAAGAAAGCAAGTTAACATTTTAAAGTGATTTCTGTATTGGGTTGTGTTTAATAATAAACCAGCAGGAAAAGGGGAATCTTATGATAAAAAAAGTCTGTAGATGTTCTTTCAACCTTAAGGTTAGTTAGCTATGAATCAGAGCTCAAGATGCAATATCCACATCCTTCCACTAGAGGGGTGAATTGTTCCTAATGAATAGGGCCTCATTGTTTGGGGAGGGGGAATACAGAGGGCTGATAACTTACAGTACTCTGGGCTCAGAAGATCCCCTTGGAGTATCTTTTGGATACTTGGAGTGACCAAAAGCCACTTGGAGTGGCGTTTACCATGGCATTCCTAGCCAGTGAAGCTAGCTATAGGATAAAGAGCTCTTGAAAAGAGATTTTAAAGGGCAAGTCCTAAGTCGGACACAACTAATCTACTGACACACACGGAGATGGACATATACTTTATTTTGATATGAAATTATTTTGATGACAAATGTAAAGAATTTGACCTCTATACCCAAGATGCAGCTGAAGAAGACAACTTGGCTGCCTGATGACATGTGAAGATGGCGGCTGTGGGGGGGCTTTGGCTCACCACTGGGTGATTCTGATGTATGAGGGGAGGCTCACTGAGAACCTCAAAACCTTTATGGATTCTACAATTATTTTGCAGCAGGCGAGTCATTACATTTTTATACAAAGCATGATTCATTACAACAATATCAGGTCCAGATGTATAGTCCAAGGCATTTGACTTTGTTTTTGAAGGTTGCAAAGGATGCCCCGCTGTAGAATTTATACCCTATTTGCTACTGTGCTCCCCAGAGACAAACCTCTGATGGCAGCAGGCAAAATGTTGAAGAAAAGAAGTGCCATAATCTAAAGGTTTGGTTAAAAATGTATATTAGTGTATCCTGACAACCACTATTTAAAAAGTAAAAAGCCAAAACCTAGTTTCTAATGTATAGACAAAAGCAGCAATGCTTGAAACAAATTTCAAGGTCTTCCCAATAGAGTGCTGTATGTTGGCTGTAGGTACACAAAATGTGTTGTTGTTCAGCTGCTCGGTGGTGTCCAATGTTTTGCCACCCCCAGGACTGCAGCATGCCAGGCTTCCTGGTCCTTTACCATCTCCCAGAGCTTGCTCAAACTCACGTCCATTGAGTCCGTGACGCTCATCTTCTGTCACCCCCTTCTCCTTTTGCCCTCAATCTTTTCCAGCTTGAGAGTCTTTTCCAATTAGTTGGCAATAGGTGGCCAAATTATTGGAGCTTCAGCTTCAGCGCCAGTCCTTCCAATGAACATTCAGGGTTGATTTCCTTTAGGGTTGGCTGGTTTGATCTCCTTGCTGTCCAAGGGACTCTCAAGAGTCTTCTCCAGCATCACAATTTGAAAGCATCAATTATTCAGCACTCAGCCTTCTTTATGGTCCAACTCTCACATCCATACATGACTACTGGAAAAACCATAGCTTTGACTAGGTGGACCTTTGTCACCAAAGTGATGTTGGCACAGAGTGTTAGTCAACCTTTTCATGTTCTGCTGTTGAAAGAGATGCAAAGATACAAAAATTAACAAAAGAAGGCAATTCAAAGGGGGCATATTATTAAAAGAAAAAAATCAGATCAACTGTTGAGTTTATTCTCTAGTAGTTTTCAAACTTCATAAGCTTTTCTAAGGATCCTTTCCTAAGAAAACCTCAGATGGAACTGCCTATCAATGCACTATCCTTTCTGCTGGCAGCATGGGATAGTTTCTGAAACAAACCCCAAGTGGGGAAAGGAGTAGAAATTTGGAGATTGGGATTGACATATACACACCATGTATAAAACAGATAATTAATGATAACCTACTATATAGAACAAGGGGAGAGAAAGAAGGTACAGTCTATTTGTAAGACATGTATAAAGTTAGCCTTACAAATGCATTCCAGTATAGATTAGTCGCAAACAAATACTGTTTGACTCCACTTACATGAGATCCCTAGAATACTCGAATTCAGAGTCAGAAAGTACCCAGGGAGATACCAGTGGCAGGACGGTGGGGGCACTGAGGAGGGAGATGGGGACTCAGTGTTTAATGGGGACAGAGCTTCAGTTTAGGAAGTTGAAAATCTTGGAAGATGGATGATGGTGAGAGCTGCACAAAAATGTTAATGTGCTTAGTGTCACTGAACTGTACAGCTAAATATGGTGAAAAGAGTATGGTCTATATTATGTGACTTTTACCACAATAAAGAAAGCATTTAAAAGAAAGAAAGAATAGCTGGCACTTGGGATAGCGTTTTTTGTGTGTGTGGCACACACACAGAGCCAATCCTCATTATTCACAGATTTTTTTACTTAGGAACTTGTCAACTTGTTAATATGTATTTGAAAGCTCACAAGCAATACTCATGGCCTATTTATAAACCTGCACAGAGGGGTGAAAATGTGAGTTGCCGAAGTCCCAAGCTAAACCTAACAGGTGATGCTCTGCTTCCTTGTTTTAGCTCTTATACTGTAAATGTATCCTTTCTGTGGTCTATTTAAGGCCATATTTTCCACATTTTTGAGTGCCTTTTTTTTTTTTTTTTTTAGTAATTTCACCATTTAAAATGGTCCCCAAGCACAGTGCTATCTAGTATTCTTGCACTTATTTACAAGAAAAATGTGCTGTGCATTAGGGAGAAAAATAACATGTTAGATAAGCTTCATTCAGGCAGTTGGCCATGAGTTCAATGTTAATGAATCAGCACTAGTATTGATAAGGTGTTTTTAAATACAAATACACATAAAATATGACAATGTATTGATGGATTGACCAGAGTCTCATAGGAACCTAACTCATTTCTCCAAGGAGCAGTGGTTTGTAATTCATTGATTCAGTTTTTGTGGAGACTTTATATTAGGAAATATCAACTGTGAATAATGATAGTCACCTGGAGAGAGAGAGAAGAGGAAAGGGAGAACAGAGAAAAGAATCATAAATGTGAATATTAAACTGGTATTAAAATGTCTTTTGTTTCGGAACATTCATCTCTGCTGACAAAAGCGTTTAATTTTTGCATTAGAATAAAAATCAACTGAAGTAGATCAAATACTCCCCAATCGTATGAAAAGAAAAAGCAACATGACAACAAAGGCTGGTTTGAAATCATTAACAGCAGTTCAGGGCCTATTTCATAGCTGACTATGAAGGAATTCCCTTAAATATGAGTAGTGAAATGTCAAAGAAGAAAGAAGCTGAAACACATCAGCAATGATTAGAAATGTGGTATCCTAAGGATGTGTCTTCCAATAGTAGAGACAAACTCCAGGTTGAACTGAATTCCATCCCAGCATTGCCAATTACTACAAACTTGATCTTGGGTGACAGATATAAAATCTTTAGCCTCAGTTTCTTCATATGATAAAGGAAAATAATAAGATACTACTCAGGTAGTTTCTTTAGCTTATATGATTTTTGTAACACACCTCGCAATAAGGATCACTTTATCTAAAAGCACTGTTTCTCTTTTTTCCTATTTCCTAATACAATATTTTTCATGTCTCATATTTAAGAAAATGAGACCATAATTCAAAACATTTTATTTAGGGAAAGTTATTTAAGGTGTTCAGCCTTCAACCAGGTCTGCAGCAATTCCCTGCAACTCCTGTGTAGTCTTCCCTCAGCTCCTGTACCCATCTCCTACAATAGCTATCTGGAACTAACTCCAATTTCCTCATGCTTCTCTTCTACCACTTCCTCTGTTCCTCTTTATAGATAGACTGGATGCCTACTTCAGTGAAAGTAAAGACTCTCAGAAGAAAATTCCCGCAGCTTCCCCTGCCTCCCCTCTTCTGAATAAATTAAATGCATTCACCCCCATCGTATGGTATATACCTTTTATTAGGTTCTGGCCAATTTATGGAGCTACAGTATGCTAAGGGCTTCACATATTCATCTTATTTAATCCACACAATACCTCTTTTTAGTAGTTATGACCCTCACTACTCCAAGTGTGCTAAGTTGAGGAAGATTCTAAGTTAAATTGGAGGACAAAGTAAAGGAGGTCTGTGATAAATTACTATGCATGCTGTGGGCACAAGAAGAGATTTTGGTAGTCCTTTCATCAGACATTTGACATCTCTAGTCTTGCCAATGATTCTGTCTCCTAATGAGACATTTTCTCTCTGAAAAAAACAAGTTAAAGTGTTAGTCACTCAGTCGTGTCCAACTCTTTGTGATCCCATGGACTGTAGCCCGTCAGGCTCCTCTGTCCATGGAATTCTCCAGGCAAGAATACTGGAGTAGGTAGCCATTCCCTTCTCCAGGGGATCGTCCTGACCCAGGGATCAAACCTGGGTCTCTTGAGTTGCAGGCAGACTCTTTAGTGTCTGAGCCACCCGGAGAACCCTTTGCTCTCTGCTTGCTCCTTAAATGTTGGCATTAGCCAGTGTCACATACTAACCATATGCATTTTCACTGTATGTTTTCCCCAGCTTTGACTGTTTCCATTCTTGCAGCATCACTTCCTCATGTGAGGGCAGATTCTATTTCTACATCTTTGGATCTAGCTTCTTTTCCTCTTAGGTCAGCTCTCTAATTCCATGTGAATTTTGCACAGGCATATGACGCTCAATATATCCAAAACTGCATTCACAGTTTGACTTTATGAGCCTTAACTTTTCCTCTCTGACTACCACCTCAGTTGCATCAGTTGACTCAATCACCAATGCCAGACACTGGAGTCATTCTCAAATTCTAACTTTCCCATTACCCTGCAGAGTCAATATCCCTGAAATCTGTTCTTTCTCTTCTTTTTCTCTTCAGATTCATATCATTTTTTACCTGGATTACTGCCACAGGCTTCTAATGGGTCTCCTAGCTTTTTATCTTGATCCCTGCAATCCATTCTCCCCAGTGCTGTCAAATGTGAATCTTTCTGAAACAGAAATCTGATCATATCACTGCTCTGCTTAACTTCCCACAATGCCTCTTTATGACTTGCCCAAAGGACCATCTCCTTGACTTAACTCATAAAAATCTTTCTGGGCTGTCCCTTGCCTGCCTCTCCAGGCTTTCTTCTCACCATTTGCCCCTAATGCTCACTGTTTTATTTTAGGCACATCTGACCGTTTCAACTCTTTTAACATGATAAGGTACTCTTGCCTCCAAGCCTCTGTACTGGTAATTTCCCCCTTCCTGGAACCCTCTATCTTTTGCTTATCTAACTAACCTCTTCATACTTTCAAAAATGCAACTCAGATACTACCTACACAGGAAATTCTCTTTAAACAAAGCCTAAACAAAGCCCTTTATGATATGTCTTAATTGTTTCCATAATATCCTACTCTTAACTTCCATGTGTGCATGCATACTTAGTCGCTTTAGTTGTGTCTGACTCTTTGTGACCCCATGGACTGTAGCCTGCCAGGCTCCTCTATCCATGGGATTCTCCAGGCAAGAATACTACAGTGGGTTGCCATGCTTTCCTCCAGAGGATCTTCCTGACCCAGAGACTAAATCTGGGTTTCCTGCATTGCAGGTGGATTCTTTACCTCTGAGCCATCAGAGAAGCTCCTTAACTTATATATATATAATTAAAGTATAGTTAATTTACAATGTTGTATAACTTTCTTATAGCACTTAACACATTGTTTGGCAATGGTCTATTCACTTATCTGTCTGTCTCTGAGTTCACTCAGAAGCAGATGCTGACATAGAGTTTAAGTATAAATAGTTTATTATGAAGCTGAGTCCAGGCAACTCTGGTAGGAGAGTGGAGAAATGAGTAAGGTGAGGGAAGAAAGCCAATACAATAAAGTCATCATCATGAAAGTTACCAATTGGCAACATAAATCAGCTGAGGAACTCTGGGAATCAATGTCAAACATAGGTCTCATAGTTTTTTCAAATGGAGAGTGAGGAGTTGGGTTACTTATGCACCAGTATCCACCTGTCACTGGTTTGAGGGAACTGTTGCTAATGGTGTGAGTGTATCAGAGGGAAGTAGATAACTCTCAGATAACATCAGTCTGCTGTGTACACAAGCACTTGGCAAAAAGATGACAATAGCATGAGTCAGAAGTCAGGCTTGTGTGCATAGAAATGTAGGGCCTGATTGCATATGATATAGTAACTGACAACCCATGAAACTGTCTCACCTAGGTGTGCAACAATCTACTTGAGAGCTAGGACCAGAAAGCTGAATGCTTGATGTTACAATATTAATTTCTATGATATAGCAGATGCAGTTAAACTAAGTAAATATTGTAACCCATCTTTTTCTGACTTCAAATTCTGGATTCCTTTGCCTGCACCAAACAGCCACCCATCCCGACACTAAATAGAAGAGAGAGTGAAAATGAAGAATGTAAAGATAAGCTCACTCTATAAAACAAGTACACTGGTGCTTTAGGGATACTAAAATGTGCTTAGAAAAATTCCAGTTCAACTTAATTATGTGTAAAGAGCTAAGTTCTTCCCTGTGGGATCAGAAGGATTAAGAGCCAGCTTCACCTTTGAGTATCTCACAATCATTAATGAGCATTTGTATTTATATATATGAGTGGGTAAATGCATGTGTGTGGTGGCAGAGTAGGCAGACATGCCTGTTCAAGAAAATTTTCAAGAAAAGGATGCACACTCTACAATCCAATTTTTTTTTTAAATTTTTATCTTTTACTGCTTTACCACGGCCATAAACCCTTTTCTGGGATGAAATTGCTTATCAGGTTTAAGCCATAGTACAGCAAAAAGGACAATCAATCAGGTGTCAAAAGCCATGGATTCTATGCCTGACTTTGCATCAAGCTACTATGTGACTTTGGATTAATACAGATTTTCCTGGCCTCAGTCACCTTATCCACAGAATGGAGTGGTGGTGAATGGACTTTATTATGTGAGGAACTCTTAAGTTGCCTTCCAAATTTACAGCTTCCATGCCATGCCTTAAAATAAGCTGCAAGTCAGGCAGTATCAAGTGAATATTTTTTAATTTCTTTTTTTTCCAAATGAGCTTTGTGACAGTTTAGTATTTACTTTTTCAAAGAATCTTTCCATTTTCCTTGTAATGATTAAAAGTAACTCATTGATATTCCAAACAGGGCATTTGTTAAGCTTTTGTTTCACAATATGACCTCTTGCACATTAATAGTCAGAAAACTAAGACTTAAATAAATAGAAATTACTGTTTGTCCCAAGGATTAAAGGAGAACAAGTTTGTTATTGTCAAATAGTTTTCACAAAGAATATTAGAAGGCCATGCATAAGCTTTAAAATAGGACAGAACAAATTCAATTTTGCAGATTAAGGCCTTAGAACAGAAAGCTTTATGTATAAAAGACATACATTTTAAAGGTGCATATACTAACTTATAATTAATTATGTATACATTTATATAGAGAAACCCAAGTAAGGCAGTAGGTGTTGCAAGAAGGCATTAGAGGGCAGACACACTGAAAGATAATCACAAAAAACTAGCCTATCTGATCGCACAGACCACAGCCTTGTCTAACTCAATGAAACCAAGCCATGCTGTGTGGGGCCACCCAAGACAGATGGGTCATGGTGGAAAGGTCTGACAGAATGTGGTCCACTGGAGAAGGGAATGGCAAACCACTTCAGTATTCTTGCCTTGAGAACCCCATGAAAAGTATGAAAGGCAAAATGATAGGATACTGAAAGAGGAACTCGCCAGGTTGGTAAGTGTCCAATATGCTACTGGAGATCAGTGGAGAAATAACTTTAGAAATAATGAAGGGATGGAGCCAAAGAAAAACAATATCCAGTTGTGGATGTGACTGGTGATAGAAGCAAGGTCCGATGCTGTACAGAGCAATATTGCATAGGAAGCTGAAATGTTAGGTCCATGAATCAAGGCAAATTGGAAGTGGTCAAACAGGAAATGGAAAGAGTCAAAGTCGACATTCTAGGAATCAGTGAACTAACATGGACTGGAAAAGGTGAATTTAACTCAGATGACTATTATATCTACTACTGTGGGCAGGGATCCCTTAGAAGCAATGGAGTAGCCATCATGGTCAATAAAAGAGTCCAAAATGCAGTACTTGGATGCAATCTCAAAAACGACAGAATGATCTCTGTTCATTTCCAAGGCAAACCATTCAGTATCATGGTATCCAAGCCTATGCCCCAACCAGTAATGCTGAAGAAGCTAAAGTTAAACAGTTCTATGAAGACCTACAAGACCTTTTAGAACTAACACCCAAAAAAGAAGTCCTTTTCATGATAGGGGACTGGAATGAAAAAGTAGGAAGTCAAGAAACACCTGGAGTAACAGGCAAATTTGGCCTTGGAGTATGAAATGAAGCAGGGCAAAGGAAATAGAAATTTGCGAAGAGAATGCACTGGTCATAGCAAACCCTCTTCCAACATTACAAGAGAAGACTCTACACATGGACATCACCAGATGGTCAACACCGAAATCAGATTGATTATATTCTTTGCAGCCAAAGATGCAGAAGCTCTATACAGTCAGCAAAAACAAGACCAGGAGCTGACTCTGGCTTGGATCATGAACTCCTTGTTGCCAAATTCAGACTTAAATTGAAGAAAGTAGGGAAAACCACTAGACCATTCATGTAGGACCTAAATCAAATCCTTTATGATTACGCAGTGGAAGTGAGAAATAGATTTAAGGGATTAGATCCGATAGTCAGAGTACCTGATGAACTATGGACAGAGGTTCGTGACATTGTACAGGAGACAGGGATCAAGATGATCCCCATGGAAAAGAAATGAAAAAAAAAGCAAAATGGCTGTCTGAGGAAGCCTTACAAATAGCTGTGAAATGAAGACAAGCAAAAAGGAAAGGAGAAAAGGAAAGACATAAGCATCTGAATGCAGAGTTCCAAAGAATAGCAAGGAGAAATAAGAAAGCCTTCCTCAGCGATCAATGCAAGGAAATAGAGGAAAACAACAGAATGGGAAAGACTAGAGATCTCTTCAAGAAAATTAGAGATACCAAGGGAAATTTTCATGCAAAGATGGGCTCGATAAAGGACAGAAATGGTATGGATCTAACAGAGGAAGAAGATATTAAGAAGAGGTGGCAAGATTACACAGAAGAACTGTACAAAAAAGATCTTCACTACCCAAATAATCACGATGGTGTGATCACTCACCTAGAGCCAGACATCCTGGAATGTGAAGTCAAGTGGGCCTTAGGAAGCATCACTACGAACAAAGCTAGTGGAGGTGATGGAATTCCATTTGAGCTATTTCAAATCCTGAAAGATGATGCTGTGAAAGTGCTGCATTCAATATGCCAGCAAATTTGGAAAACTCAGCAGTGGCCACAGGACTGGAAAAGGTCAGTTTTCATTCCAATCCCAAAGAAAGGCAGTGCCAAAGAATGCTCAAACTACTGCACAATTGCACTCATCTCACATGCTAGGAAATTAATGCTCAAAATTCTCCAAAACAGGCTTCAGCAATATGTGAACCATGAACTTCCAGATGTTCAAGCTGGTTTTAGAAAAGGCAGAGGAACCAGATATCAAATTGCCAACATCCCCTGGATAATTGGGAAAGCAAGAGAGTTCCAGAAAAACATCTATTTCTGCTTTATTGACTATGCCAAAGCCTTTGACTGTGTGGATCACAATAAACTGTCGAAAATTCTGAGAGAGATGGGAATACCAGACCACCTGACCTGCCTCTTGAGGAACCTATATGCAGGTCAGGAAGCAACAATCAGAACTGGACATGGAACAACAGACTGGTTCCAAATAGGAAAAAGAGTACATCGAGGCTGTGTATTGTCACCTTGCTTATTTACGTTATATGCGGAGTACATCATGAGAAACGCTGGACTGGAAGAAGCACAAGCTGGAATCAAGGTTGCCAGGAGAAATATCAATAACCTCAGATATGCAGATGACACCACCATTATGGCAGAAAATGAAGAGGAACTAAAAAGCCTCTTGATGAAAGTGAAAGAGGAGAGTGAAAAAGTTGGCTTAAAGCTCAACATTCAGAAAACGAAGATCATGGTATCTGGTCCCATCGCTTCATGGGAAATACATGGGGAAACAGTGGAAACAGTGTCAGGCTTTATTTTTGGGGGCTCCAAAATCACTACAGATGATGATTGCAGCCATGAAATTAAAAGACGCTTACTCCTTGGAAGGAAAGTTATGACCAACCTAGATAGCATATTCAAAAGCAGAGATATTACTTTTCCAACAAAGGTCCGTCTAGTCAAGGCTATGGTTTTTCCAGTGGTCATGTATGGATGTGAGAGTTGGACTGTGAAGAAGGCTGAGCGCCAAAGTATTGATGCTTTTAACTGTGGTGTTGGAGAAGACTCTTGAGAGTCCCTTGGACTGCAATGAGATCCAACCAGTCCATCCTAAAGGAGATCAGTCCTAGGTATTCATTGGAAGGACTGACACTGAAGCTGAAACTCCAGTACTTTGGCCACCTCATGTGAAGAATTGACTCATTGGAAAAGATCCTAATGCTGGGAGGGATTGGGGGCAGGAGAAGAAGGGAATGACAGAGGATGAGATGGCTGGATGGCATCACCAACTCGATGGAAATGAGTTTGGGTAAACTCTGGGAGTTGGTGATGGACAGGAAGGCCTGGCGTGCTGTGATGCATGGGATCGCAGAGTCGGACATGACTGAGTGACAGAACTGAACTGTTATTTATATAGTATATAATAAAATAATGCACATATATGTAAATAAATATTCACACAAGATGAATATTTTAGGGATTCAAATATGGCCTGTTTTATTTGTCTGGCTTATTTCAGATCATTGAATAGTAATAAATGCCTAGTAGGCTCACAAAAATATTGTTGATCACTGACAATTTTTTTTCTGGTATTAGAGGCATGCACTCCATTATGTGTGACTCTTTGCAACCCT
The DNA here is from genome assembly GCF_001704415.2 of Capra hircus. Taxonomy (NCBI): domain Eukaryota; kingdom Metazoa; phylum Chordata; class Mammalia; order Artiodactyla; family Bovidae; genus Capra; species Capra hircus. Next base: position 43,132,461 of record NC_030813.1, read on the forward strand.
GTGGAGTATAGCCTACCTGGCTCCTCTGTCATGGAATTTTTCAGCCAGAAATACTGGAATGGGTTGCCATTTCCTACTCCAGCGAATCTTTCTGACCCAGGGATAGAACCCGTGTCTCTTGCATCTCCTGCTTTGGCAGGCAGATCGTTTATCGCTGGTGCCACCTGGGACACACTCTTGTATTAGGAATAACCCCTCCCCCCCAAAAGAAATCCCTTTAGGTAATAAGTTCACAACCTTTTAATTTCTTAGAATTTGGAGTTGAAAACAACTAAAAAAAAAAAAAGAATTAGTTCCTAGAATAACAGAGGGCATAAATGTGACTAGAAATATTCAAATTATTTATATATGTTATATATTTCATATATATTTTATATGCATTTTGATGTATGTATGTTATTAAAAGTGTATTAGACGTGTTAAGATTGCTTTCACGTAAGCTTCAATCTTACGCAGATTCTGCCTCCGCAAACTGTTTTCTAAAGTTTGCAATTGTTTCTCAGATATGCTCAATGACTATTATGCTTGAATTGTGTTTCTTTCTGATAAACTGATGTGTAGGGTCCATCACCAGAAGCTGATATGTACTTTGGTTCCTTTGGCAGAGAGAGCCCCTTCTAGGAGAAAGAAAGTTTGGGAGAACATAAAAATGGCTGCTGAGGCACTAATTTCTGCCCTGGACTCTAGAATTCTGTTTAAGCCTTAGGAGAGAAGACATACAGACAGAAACCTAAGACAATCTTTTCAAATGCTGTTTCTTCTATCGCGAAGACCCCCTTCTACAAAATTCGTGATCCTTCATGTCTTACGTAAAATTACGCATAATTCAGGTTTACCCTCTTGGAATCACTTCCTACTGGAAACATTCCCCTACAGCCTTCCCAACTTCTGATCATAATAGGCATTTATATTACTCACAGGGCTTCCTGGGTAGCTCAAATGGTAAAGAATCTGCCTGCAGTGTGGGAGATCTGGGTTCAATCCCTGTGTCAGGAAGATCTGCTGGAGAAGGAAATGGCAACCCACTTCAGTATTCTTGCCTGGAGAATCCCCAAGGGCAGAGGAGCCTGGTGGGCTACAGTCCATGGGGTTGCAAAGAGTTGGACATGATTGAGTGACTAAGCACTTGCTATGTCAGTTTATAACTTCTCACACTTCTTCATAACTCTCAACACATTGATGACTATTAGTGTCTTTCTCCATGACAGCAGCAACCAGACTTATCTTATTCCCTGGTGTATCCTCAGAATCCAACATGATGCTAAATTATGTTTGTTGAATGAGTGATAAATGGTCTAAACCTGGCCCAGAGAGAAAAGCCTATGAACTGAATATTTACTTAATCTTTGAACATTTCAAAAGTAAAGAGGTTGCTAATTTGTAAATCATTTTGATTTTGAATATTTTATAGTATTAGAAAGCAAAGGAAAATATAAAACAAGACCATCAAGAAATAAATTTTACAACAATTTAATTGGCAAAAAGTAAAAGTTTGATAATGTCAAGTGTCAAACAGATTATAAATCAACATGATCTCAAACACATTGCTCACTCAGACATATTGGAAGACAGGTTGGCATTCTCTCTTTGGCCTGCAGTTCCACTCTTATGTATAGACCCAAGAGAAATACTTCCACATTTACCATAAAAGGCATTTATGAGGATGTCCATAAGAAGTGCTATGCATGATAGCAAAAGACTGGAAACAACCAAATGCTCGAATGCTCACTAACAGGGGAAAGAATAAGTAAATAAATTACAATATATTTATATAATGAAATATTAAACAGCATTAAAATAAATTCAGCAACACACAAAAACATGAATGAATTTCAATAATGAGATACTAACCAAAAAAAAAAAAAATCCCAGATGACAACATGCTGAATAATACCCTTTATTGGTTAAAGGGTAAGATAAACATATATAATTGAGGCATATCTATGCACTTAAGAATATAATTCTAAGAAACAAAAAAATAATAAAACAAGCCCCAAGATAGTTCTTACATCAGAGAGTGGACAAGGCAGTCAGAGGTCATGGGGAATGTTTCAAATCTTAGGTTGGATACTGTGTTCACAGTTTTTCTATAATTGAATGAATGAATACATGCATGAATAGATGAATAAACCGACAAAAAACTGAGCAAACAAGCAAGTGAGTGAGGAACACGTATATATTAATATTATTGTTCACAAACCACCATGTACTAAGGTTTGTGATTAACACCATTTTGTGCATCTGAAGTCCATTAATACTTAGAGTAAATTATGAGAGATGACTTGTTTTTAAGCTTAAATTGCCAAGATTTGATTATTTTTTGACAAAGACCAAGATCAAATATCAGACTTTCAAATAAACAGAAAATTCCTGAAACATGATCTCACTCTATTCTTTTAGTTCATTCATTTATTTATTCAACCTCATTCTAGGAACATGTACTGATCATTACTATGCACTGGCAACTATATTCAGTTTATTGCCCTCAAGAACTTAATAAATTCAATCCCTAAGACACAAACTAAGGTTCAATTCCAGAGTCAGAATAAACTTGAAATTAATACCATGAAAAATGCTTCAAAAGTAAAAAGCAAAGCATATCTACTGTGGGAGAATTCTGAATGCTTTAAAAAGTGGAAACTTGATTGAAATTAATCTTGGTTATCTGAGGAAACTTCTCAGGTTAAAGGACATCTGAACTAAGACTCAAAGAATCCATGAAAGATATTCAGGTGAAAGGGAAAGTATTTGAGGTAAATAAACAGAATGTTTTGAGAGTCCCTTGGACTGCAAGGAGATCCAACCAGTCCATTCTGAAGGAGATCAGCCCTGGGATTTCTTTGGAAGGGTTGATGCTGAAGCTGAAGCTCCAGTACTTTGGCCACCTCATGCGAAGAGTTGACTCATTGGAAAAGACCCTGATGCAGGGAGGGATTAGGGGCAGGAGGAGAAGGGGACGACAGAGGATGAGATGGCTGGATGGCATCACCGACTCCATGGACGTGAGTCTGAGTGAACTCTTGGAGTTGGTGATGGACAGGGAGGCCTGGCGTGCTGCAATTCATGGGGTCACAAAGGGTCAGTCGCAACTGAGCGACTGAACTGAACTGAACTGAAGAACATCTGGAAGTGAGAGAATGACTTATTAAATAAGATAAAGTATCCAGTACGGGGGGCCTCCCAGGTGGTGCTAGTGGTAAGAAACCTGCCTGCCAGTGCAGAAGACTTAAGAGATGCAGGTTCAATCCCTGGGTCGGAAAGATCCCCTGGAGGAGGGCCCTGCAACTCACTCCGGTTATCTTGCCTGGAGAATCCCATAAACAGAGGAGCCTGGTGGGATACAGTCCAAAGCGTCGAAAAGAGCTGGACATGACTGAAGTGACTTAGCAAGCAGGCACACACTGCCCTTTAAATATCGTCTCTGTCTTTCTTTGTCTTGTCTCCTTCTGAAACTCCATCTAGATACATATGGCCTCAATATCTTCCATATTTTTAAAACAATCTTTTCTATTTGACACCTCTGCTCCTTTGTGCTAGATTTTAGGTATTTTTCAAGTTCCTTCAAGGTTATATATGTTCTCTTCAGCTGTGAATAATCTTAATTTAATACCTTTATTGAGGTTTTAAATTTCAATTGATAGTATTCTTGAGAATTTCTATGTTTTCAACTCTGTTTTTGGTAGTCTAATTTTTGTTATGTTTCAATGTTAATTTTTGTTTATTTAAAAAAATGTTTATTTCAGTTTTGTAGCAGGGAATTTCAGTACCAGAGCTTCATACGAAATCTACTTCTACTGTTGGTTGATTCTTCTGACAGTTTTTCTGGTGTTTTGTTTTCCTTTATGTTATCAACTTTGAATTACAAATTCTTATTCCAATGTCTGGCCTTTATCTGTAGAAATTCTGTAAGCCTTATATTGGAGCACATTTTTCCTGAGAATATCTGTGTTTGCTTCCACTTGACATACTTGGGTTCTAGTAGCCTGAAATCATTTTTAGCATGTAGTTTGTCAGATCAGGTAGATAGTACAAATAATTCCACCTCCAGTTGAGGGATGGCTTGCTTTTAATAAATTCTCAGGAGAAACTTTTGTTTTCATCTAAGTGTGGGCAACAAATATATGTTCCTTTGCTCCTCTCTTTGCTTTCAGGCAGATTTTTTTTTTTCCTTCTGGTCCATACTTCCACATAACCCCTTAAGGACTCTGTCTTCAATTCTAAACCCATAACTTGAGTGAGCCCAACACCATTGAAATACAAGTCTCTGTGTGACAGAAAATTCATCCATGCAGTCAGGGTAGTCATGGTTTCATCACCCCCTTTATTTTCTTTTTTTCAGCTTCTTTTATGACCTTGTCCCCCTAGAGATATCTCATTTTATGGCAAACTCAGCTGTGTATTTTTGAAGATGATTATTATATTATTATTAAGTACCCCTCGATGTTTTATAGCAGAAAAGTGTTGGGGTATCTAGTTAATCATGTGTCCAGATATGGCAGTTCTTTGTAACTAATCAGATACATGGAAATTGATCATACATATACTCCCACAGCTTAATTTATATTGCTGACTGTTAATCCTGTTTTCCTAAACCACTGACTACTGTTCCCAATTTCATCACAGTTACCTCAAACTAATTATATTTAAAATAGTATGCCATGGTTTCCTCTTTTCCCACTTCAATTCTCCTATATCTGTTTTCTGCCTGACTCTCACATCTCATTCTCATAGCTAGGTCCACTAGAGCAAGCTCAGTTCTGCCACATTCTTTGTGGTTATCTGACTGAGAATTATTTCAAGCAATCTAAGTGCCATTATCCAATGAAAATTAGAATTAAGCCCTACTTCCCAGTCTTAATATCAATAGATCATTGTTAATGAAAGAATATTAAAGATGCCCCTACCTGGTGAGTTAGGCCAAAACATTGAATTAATTTTTTTTTTTTTTTTTTTAGTATTCATTGGTAACACTGGGTGGGGATATATATAGAGAGACCCTTTTACTTCAAAAAGGACCACTGGTACTGACCAAAAGGAATGACAACAATGTGGGAAGTGATAGCAATGTCACATTCTAGCAGCAATGTCACAAGATCAAATCCCAAGGCAGAAAAGCAGCAGATTCAGGGTAATTGGTAGGGATGAGGCTAACACTAGTAGCTTTATCAGAATTTGAATGGCTGCCAGAGAAATCACATGAGATACTTGGGACTCTGCCTGAAGAAAGAGGGAGTTAGAATGCTTATATATTTAGAAATTGTGTTGAATGGAAACTCAGAGTCATACACCACATTTATTACTATCACAGACATTTTCTTTCAGGCTAGAATAATAGTTCTCTAAATATTACTCAAGTACACTTCAAGAGTAAAACTGGAGTATAAATAAATAGAATAATGCAAGTAAGTGCTGTAAGAATATAGAGAGCTGGAAGTAAACGGTCTGTGGGTCCCTGAGAATAGAAAAATACTGATGTATTTTGGCTATTTCAAGGTATGATATCAAGAATTAAATTATGTGTCTATAAAAAAACTTGATTTGGGATTTCTGATTGTTGTTGTTTAGTCACTAAGTCATGTCCAACTCTTTTGTGACCCCATGGACTGTAGCTTGTCAGGATTCTCTGTCTATGGGATTTCCAAGGCAGTAATGCTGGAGCAAATGGCCATTTCCTTCTCCAAGGCATCTTCCCTACCCAGGGATCAAACCATTCTCTTAGTCTCCTGCATTTTCAGACAGATCCTTTACCACTGAGCCACCTGGAAAGCCCTAGAATTTTCTCACATTGAGATAATTTGAAATGGTTATTCAAGGTAGGATTTTCCTAAAATAACAGTATTCAGTTCAGTTCAGTTACTCGGTTATGTCCAACTCTTTGAGACCCATGTCCATACTCTTTGCCAGTATCAGGGTCTTTTCAAATGAGTCAGTTCTTCACATCAGGTGGCCAACGTATTGGAGTTTCAGCTTCAGCATCAGTCCTTCCAATAAATATTTAGGACTGATTTCCTTTAAGATGGACTGGTTGGATCTCCTTGCTGTCCAAGGGACTCTCAAGAGTCTTCTCCACAGTTCAAAAGCACCAGTTCTTCAGCATTCAGCTTTCTCTATAGTCCAACTCTCACATCCATACATGACTACTGGAAAAACCATAGCTTTGACAAGACGGACCTTTGTTGGCAAACTAATGTCTCTGCTTTTTACTAAACTGTTTAGGTTGGTCATAGCTTTTATTCCAAGGAGCAAGCATCTTTTAATTTCATGGCTGCAGTCACCATCTGCAGTGATTTTGGAGCCCCCCCAAAATAAATCCTGTCACTGCTTCCAGTTTCCCCATCTATTTGCCATAAAGTGATGTGACCAGATGCCATGATCTTAGTTTTCTGAATGTTGAGTTTTAAGAAAACTTTTTCACTCTCCTCTTTCACTTTCATCAAAAGGCTCTTTCGAGATACCCTACATCTGCTCCTTGGCACTAAGTGGTGGGTGTGCAGTGCTGGAGTGACTGTAAGGAGATACCCCACATCCAAGGGCAGAGAAGCCCCAGCAAGACGGTAGGCACTGGAGCAGCGGCTGCATGGTGCTGGAGTGACTTTGAGGAGATATCCTATGTCCAAGAGCAAAGGAGAAGCTCCAGCAAGATGGTAAGCGGGGTGAAATTGCATTTGGCATCAAACACCATACCCACCAGAGATGCACAGAGGACTCAGACATACCTTGTATGCACTAGTATCTAGAATCCCCACAGAGACTGAGACAGAACTGTGTTTGTGTGCCTCCTGGGGAGGTTCAGGTCAACAGTGGACTGCTGAGGGGGCAGGGGCTCTGGGTGCAGTAGACCTGGGTATTGCATAAAAGCCCTCTTGAAGGAAGTCACCATTAACCCACGATAGAGCTGCCAGAACTTATACAGGACTGGGGAAACAGACCCTTGGAGGGCACAAACAGAATCTGTGTGCACCAGAACCCAGAAGAAAGAAGCAGTGACCCCACAAGAGACTGACCCAGACTTGCCTGTGAGTGTCCAGTAGTCTCTGATGGAGGTGTGGGTCAGCAGGGGCACTGAGTGTAGCAGTGCCAACATTGGGACCTTGTGAAGGAGGTCACCATTATCTTCATTACCTCCACCATAGTTTGGCCTCAGGTCAAATAACAGGGAGGGAACACAGCCCCGCCCTTCAACAGAAAATTGGATTAAAGATTTACTGAGAATTGCCCTGTCCATCAAAACAAGACCAGGTTTCCCCCTCAGTCAGTTTCTCCCATAAGGAAGCTTCCATAAGCCTCTTAGCTTTCTCCATCAGAGGGCAGACAGAATGAAAACCACAATCACAGAAAACTAACCAATCTGATCACATGAACCATAGCCTTGTCTAACTCAATGAAACTATGAGCCATGCTGTGTAGGGCCACCCAAGGTGGACGGGTCATGGTGGAGAGTTCTGACAAAACGTGATCAAACTGAAGAAGGGAATGGCAAACCACTTCAGTATTCTTGCCTTGAGTGGCAAACCACTTCAGTATTCTTGCCTTAAGAACTGTATGAAAAGGCAAAAAATAGGACTCTGAAAGGTGAACTCTCCAGCCTGGTAGATGCCAAATATGCTACTGGAAATCAGTGGAGAACAAACTCCAGAAAGAAAGAAAAGACAGAACCAAAGCAAAACAACACCCAGTTGTGGATGTGACTGGTGAGGGAAGTAAAGTCCGATGTTATAAAGAGCAATATTGTATAGGAACCTGGAATGCACGGTCCATGAATCAAGGCAAATTGGAAGTGGTCAAACAGGAGATGGCAAGAATGAACATCGACATTTTAGGAATCAGCAAACTAAAATGAACTGGAATGGGTGAATTTAACTCAGATGACCATTATATCTACAACTATGGGCAAGAATCCCTTAGAAGAAATGGAGAAGCCATCATAGTCAACAAAAGAGTCAAAATGCGGTACTTGGATGTAATCTCAAAAATGACAGAATGATCTCTGTTCATTTCCAAGGCAAACCGTTCAATATCACACTGATCCAAGTCTATGCCCCAACCAATAATGCTGAAGAAGCTGAAATTGAACAGTTCTATGAAGACCTATACCAGTGCGTTCTCTTGGCAAAATTCTATTAGCCTTTGCGCTGCTTCATTCTGTATTCCAAGGTCAAATTTGCCTGTTACTCCAGGGGTTTCTTGACTTTCTACTTTTGCATTCCAGTCCCCTATAATGAAAAGGACGTCTTTTGGGGGTGTTAGTTCTAAAAGATCTTGTAGGTCTTCATAGAACCGTTCAACTTCAGCTTCTTCAGTGTTACTGGTTGGGGCATAAGCTTGGATTACTGTGATATTGAACGGTTTGCCTTGGAAATGAATAGAGATCATTCTGTCATTTTTGAGATTGCATCCAAGTACTGCATTTCGGATTCTTTTGTTGACCATGATGGCTTCTCCATTTCTTCTAAGGGATTCCTGCCCACAGTAGTAGATATAATGGTCATCTGAGTTAAATTCACCAGTCCATTTTAGTTCGCTGATTCCTAGAATGTCGATGTTCACTGTTGCCATCTCCTGTTTGAACACTTCCAATATGCCTTGATTCATGGACCTGACATTCCAGGTTCCTATGCAATATTGCTCTTAACAGCATCAGACCTCGCTTCTATCACCAGTCACATCCACAACTGGGTATTGTTTTTTCTTTGGCTGTGACTCTTCATTCTTTCTGGAGTTATTTCTCCACTGATCTCCAGTAGCATAGTGGGCACCTACTGACCTGGGGAGTTCCTCTTTCAGTATCCTATCATTTTGCCTTTTCATACTGTTCATGGGGTTCTCAAGGCAGGAATATTGAGTGGTTTGCCTTTCCCTTTTCCAGTGGACCACATTGATCATAGCAAACACCCTCTTCCAACAACGCAAGAGAAGACTCTACACATGCACATCACCAGATGGTCAACACCGAAATCAAATTGATTATATTCTTTGCAGCTAAATATGGAGAAGCTCTATACAGTCAGAAAAAATAAGACAAGAAGCTGACTGTGGCTCAGATCATGAACTCCTTATTACCAAATTCTGACTTAAATTGAAGAAAGTAGGGAAAACCACTAGACCATTCAGGTAAGACCTAAATCAAATCCCTTATGACTATACAGTGGAAGTGAGAACTAGATTTAAAGGACTAGATCTGATAGATAGAGTGCCTGATGAACTATATACTGAGGTTCGTGACATTGTACAGGAGACAGGGATCAAGACCATCCCCAAGAAAAAGAAATGCAAGAAAGCAAAATGGCTGTCTGGTGAGGACTTACAAATAGGAGTGAAAAGAAGAGAGGCAAAAAGCAAAGGAGAAAAGGAAAGATATAAGCATCTGAATGCAAAGTTCCAAAGAATAGAAAGAAGAGACAAGAAAGCCCTCCTCAGCGATCAATGCAAAGAAATAGAGGAAAACAACAGAATGGGAAAGACTAGAGATCTCTTCAAGAAAATTAGAGATCCCAAGGGAACACTTCATGCAAAGATAGGCTCAATAAAGGACAGAAATGGTATGGACCTAACAGAAGCAGAAGATATTAAGAAGAGGTGGCAAGAATACACAGAAGAACTGTACAAAAAAGATCTTCATGACCCAGATAATCACTATGGTGTGATCACTCACCTAGAGCCAGACATCCGGAATGTGAAGTCAACTGGGCCTTAGAAAGCATGACTACGAACAAAGCCAGTGGAGGTGGTGGAATTCCAGGTAAGCTCTTTCAAATCCTGAGAGATGATGCTGTGAAAGTGCTATACTTAATATGCCAACAAATTTGGAAAACTCAGCAGTGGCCACAGGACCAGAAAAGGTCAGTTTTCATTCCAATCCCAAAGAAAGGCAATGCCAAAGAATGCTCAAACTACTGCACAATTGAACTCATCTCACACACTAGGAAAGTAATGCTCAAAATTCTCCAAGCCAGGCTTCAGCAATACATGAACTGTGAAATTCCAGATGTTCAAGCTGGTTTTAGAAAAGACAGAGGAACCAGAGATCAAATTGCCAACATCTGCTGGATCATGGAAAAAGCAAGAGAGTTCCAGAAAAACATCTATTTCTGCTTTATTGACTATGCCAAAGCTTTTGACTGTGTGGATCACAATAAACTGTGGAAAATTCTTCAAGCGATGGGAATATCAGACCACCTGACCTGCCTCTTGAGAAACCTATATGTCAGGAAGCAACAATTAGAACTGGACATGGAACAACAGACTGGTTCCAAATTGGGAAAGGAGTACGTCAAGGCTGTATATTGTCACCCTGCTTATTTAACTTCTATGCAGAGTATATCATGAGAAATGCTGGACTGGAAGAAACACAAGCTGGAATCAAGATTGCCGGGAGAAATATCAATAGCCTTAGATATGCAGATGACACCATCCTTATGGCAGAAAGCGAAGAAGAATGAAAGAGCCTCTTGATGAAAATAACAGCATTAGGATAGACATAATTATTTTGTAGTAGTTTTCTGCCCAAACACATTGTAGGTAAAGTCTGACCACAGCCACTGGGCAGATATAGCCTCGTGAATTCCTTCAATTGAATAATGGCTAAAATTTAAAATGGGAAAATAAGCAAATATTGGTTTACACCGGTAATGGCTACCAAAATAAATTATCTATCGCATTAGTTAAAAAATAATGAACTCTGGTTTTGATTTTGGGAGGAAATATATAAGATACTGAATGCTTTTCAAAAAACTCATGAGAAAGAATTTCTTTAACAATAACGTGATTTTCATACCAAGAGAAGGCAGTTTTAGGACTTCAGTTGTATAATCAGAACATGTGATATGGCTACAAGCTATTTAAAATACTTTGTGAAACCATGTTTTTAAAATGTGTTCACATAATATCAATTAAAAATTATATACCTTGGAGAGTTACTAATCAACAGGTATAAGGCTTCAGTTAAGAAAGCAGAATAGGTGCTAGAGATCTGCTGTACAGCATTGCACCTGTAGTCAAAGTGCTGCAATGTACTCAAATTTTGTAGAACTAATTTCATACTAAGTGTTCCTATAGCGAAAAAAAAAAAGTGGGAATTTACACGCCAAAATATTGTCAGTGATAATTGTTTTAATGATAGGTTTAATTTTCTTCTAGTTCCTCTGTATTTTCTAAATTTTTGACAATATTCATGTATTCGTACATATAATGTATTTCTGTATGTAACACTACAATGTCTTCATTTCTGTAATATATATGTATTACTTTCACAAAGTAAATATAAATATATGTGAAAAATAAAAAAAAGTTCTTGATTCAAATACTAGAATTGTGCAAAACTCTTCTAAAATATGACTTAAAAGTTGGTTTTATTTTAAAATTTTCAATGGTACACTGTTATTTATGCATTAAAATGCATAAATATTGTAAGATATGAAGTGAAAAGACCTTCATATTTGATCATATTAAGTGAAAGTTCCAATTTTAAAATATGGAAAGTTTTGATTTGTCCAAGTGTGTAATCTACCCAAAATCATACAATGAACACTTGACAAAACCTGATGACAATCTCAGTTAATTTTGACACAAAAATCTTTCCTCTTTTCATTATGCCATTTATGCGTATAGAGTAAAAGAAAAGATGTAATTGCTTTTTGTAATTAAAAACTGCTTCTCAAGTGAAATGGCATACATAAATACACTTCAAAAATTTAATACTGTATTAAAGACAAATATCATCCACATATTCCTTTATGAATCAGGGGCCTAATGAGATATATAGGAGTCAGACACAAAACATCCCCAGTTTATTGAGTAACATTTTTAGAAAGAGAGACAATGAAAGATGAGACAGAAAGTGAAAGGGAGAATGAATGATGGTTCCATTGATATTTGTAAAACTTAATGCAAAGAGTTTGATTTTTTTAGAATTTTGAGCATGTTATCTTGATTTCAGCAGTTCTCTCATGGGAGCCCTTAAAAGAAAAAGGTTTGGTGAGATAGGAATCTGGGATTTTGGTGAAACACCAAGAGACGAAGTCCCTGTGACCCATGATGGAGTAGTATGATATGTTCTTTCATTCAGTTGCTATGTCATGTCCGACTCTTTTGCAAAACCATGGACTGTAGCCCTCCAGGATCCTCTGTTCATGGCAATTCCCAGGCAGGAATACTGGAGTGGATTGCCATTTCTTTTCCAGGGGATCTTCCTGACCCAGGGATCAAACCCATGTCTCCTGTGTTGGCAGGTGGATTTTACCACTGAGCCAGCAGGGAAGCCTAAATGATGGGTTACTAGAAAAATATTCCAGCAGGAGTGTAAAAAATATACTGGAACAGAGGCAGGGCAAACTGACTACATGAATTAGGATTTTTTAGTCATGCATAACAAAATCCCAGTATTAACTCATTTAAATGAAAGAATTTGTTAGATTACATGACTAGCTTCCTTTAAATCTTATTCTGGGCTACTCAGTCAACAATCAGGATCTGGCTTCTCTCTATTTCTTTTCTATGTGTTTTCTGTCTTAAATCCAGGTTCAGCAATGATATTTCTTTAGGATCCCAAGGTGGGTGCCTGCACTCCAAGGCTTCTATACCCTTTGTAGTTATGTAGGAAAGCAGAGTACATCTCTTCTTTCAATATGGAACAAAAGTCTTAGACATCATTGTTTTTTTTTTTTTATTGGATGTTGGATCATGTACTCATCCCTGAAACAATTTTGCTGTAGCCAAATGGCGAAGAACTCACAGGCCCACCTCTATGACAAAAATGAAGTCTGCTTCTCTGAAGTATGTGTGCTGTGAGGTGGGAGAATTAATGTCTGAGCCAAAGGTAGGCTACTGTACTTAGAACAGGGGAATGGATGCGAAGTAGCCCAAAGTGGCCAGTGTTGGTAAAACAGGTGTACTGTGATAAGGACCTACACTGTGACAGGAGAAGCAGGTAACAGTGATAAATAATGTACTGGTTTTGTTGATGGCTTGAAATAGGAAGCAATAAAGGCACAAGACTTAGTGATTGATAAAGAGCATTTGAAGCACAAAAGGGAGGGAAGATGACCATGTCCATTTGCCTATTGTCAGATATGCCACCTTGGAGACTTGAACAAGAATGAGAACAGATAGCAATAATGCCCCCATTGACCTATCATTTTTAAATAAATATCAATTTTCTAAGTAGTTGAAATTTGTGAGTGATAGATTGTGTAAACTATTTTTAATGCAAGTCATTACAAAAATGAATTATTCATCTATTTATTCTCTTAAAAAGAGTGTAATTGTTGTCATTTAGTCACTAAGTCATATCCAACTCTTTGCAATCCCATGAACTGTAGCCCACCAGGCTCCTCTGTCCATGGGATTCTCCAGGCAAGAATACTGGAGTGGGTTGCCATTTCCTTCTTCAGGGCATCTTCCTGACCTAGGGATCAAACATATCTCTTTCATTGGCAGGTGGATTCTTTACTGTTAAGCCACCAGAGTGTACTTATATGTAATTTAAATGAATGGATAAGAAAGCTGTGGTACATATACACATTCTCCATTATTTTGGGCCACCATTTCTTAAGAGAAAAGGATATTCTATTTCTAAGAATCAGGATATCCTCCGTCCTATATTTATTTCTTCTGTCTCACTGTGAGGTATCAGCCTTCTCTTTTTGCATCTGTCTCATGAAATGTCCTACTCTCCTAATTTTCTGCCTCTAATATGGTACAGAAAAATAAAAAAGAGCCATGCTTATTGAGATCTTTTGTTATACCAGTCAATAGTGAATGAGGTCAATAAAGACAGGGTTTAGGCTTGGGGGTATGAGTTATCTACTATAAAAGCCTTGAAATATCATAGACTTAATTCTAGATTCAAGCATGCTGTTGAAGGTTAAGATCCTATAAGACTTTAAGACAGATAAGAGAGACACTGAACTGCATTAGTAATGAGTAATAATTAATATTTGTAACTGCAAATATTACTTCTTTCTATATGTGTATTGTATATGTAGAGGGGGATCATGCCAAGGATAAAATACCCAGTGTAGAAAAAGTAAAACAAAGTGAAAATATAGAAGAAACAGACCTACAAACTTTCAGACATGGCTTTGTTGTTTGCAAACTGTGTGGCCTAAGGTAAGTCTCTTATCTTCTCTAAGCCTCAGTTTCCTTATCTATAATGTGGGGAAAATAACAATGATTTGCCTCAGAGGGTTGTAAGGAAGATGTGTCTGTGTTAGTTGCTTAGTCGTGTCCGACTCTTCGCGACTCCATGGACTGTAGCCCACCAGACTGTACATAAAAGCATTTTAAAACTCATGTTCCATAAAACTGTAAGGCACTACACATATTCAGCCACTAAGACTGTGTAGGTGTACATGGTACACTGTTCTAGGTAAGAACAATGCAGAGGTCAATGAATGCTTCTCATCAAGCTTACCTTCCATGTAGAAAACAGATTAAATGACAAACACCGATCAAAAGATAAGTATAGGCAAAAATATGGAGAAATCGAACTCTTACATACTGTTGATAGAAATGAAAAATGGTGTAGTCACTATGGAAAATATGGAAATCTCTCAAAAATCAATAGGATTTCCAATAAACTAACAATCATACTTCAGGGTATTTAGTCAAAAGAATTGAGATTAACATCTCAAAGAGATATTAGCATTCCTTTGTTCATGGCAGCACCATTCACCATAACCAAGAGGTGGAAATAACCTAAATGTACATAGGCAGATGCATGGATAAAGAAAATTTGTTATGTACACACAGTGGAATATTCCATTAAACCTTAAAAAAGAAGGAAATTCTGTAATATGTAACAACATGGATGAATATTAAGGACATTATGCTAGGTGAAAAAGTTAATCACAGAAAGACAAATTCCACATGATTCCTTTGATGTGAGATATCTAAAATAATTAAATTCACAGAAACAAAGAATGAAAGGATGGTTGACAGAGGTTGAGGGGAGGGAGTAATGAGGAAGTAACAATCAATGAGGATAACATTTCAGTCAAGCGAGACAAATAAATTCCAGAGATCTGCTGTACAACATTGATCTATAGTCAACAATACTATATTGTATGCTTGAAATGTAAGGCGGTAGAGGTCATGTTAAATGTTCTTATCACAATAAAAGGAAATTTAAAAAATAAACACAGACATAAATATCATTGCAAATTGTGATGACTGATATGAAGTGTTAGATTTTCTATGCAATATTAATTATTTTGAGATTGGGTGGGAAAAGAAAAATCTTATGTAAGATGATAATTTCAAGACACTCAGGAGGCTTCCAAGTGAAGATATAAAGATATTTGAGAGAAAAGGAAAAGAGAAACACTATTGGGAAAATAAAATCTGTCAAGATGCAAGAAACCACTTGGAAAGTTGGTGGTAGCCTAATACACCATTTTCTCTGGTCTATATAAATGCAAAAACCACAAATATGTTACTAAGCTGGAAATTAAAACAAAAGTAGGCTAAAGAGTCATTTTATGGTGAGATTTAATGCCAAGTACACACTGAGCATTGAGTCTCTTCTCCCAGCTATATTGCTATAAAATGCCTCACCCTTTATCTGTTTTTTTTTTTTTTTTTTATGATTCCCCTATCCACCAGCTCAGTCACACCACAATTCTTGAACTTTAAAGTACATCAGAATTATTTGCAGAGTTTGTTAATAATCCAGACTTAGGGCCCACTCCAGAGAGACTCTGCAACTGGGGGCAAGTATTGCACTTTAAAGAATTTTTTCCAGGACATTCTGATAAATCCATTCATTTGCCAAATCAGTCATTCATTCAACAAACATTTGTTAAGCCTTTAATATGTACTATAGAATTTACTAATAAACAAAGCAGATAAAACTCCTTGATTTTTCCTTGGGGTGGTGGTAGAGGAAGAAGTGATCATTAAAAATATATAAATACAAAAAGAACACACTGTATTTAAAAATTCTAAGTGTTATGGTACAAATGAAAGCCATATTGCCTTGAATTCAAGTTCTTCCATACAGAATATTATTTTGTCATCATTGGGTAGGTCCTGAATGAGAATTTTATATTTTCATGCAGCAAGTACAAAAGTCATTATCACAATATTCGATGAATACAAAGTGCAAACACTTTTCTTTTTTTCCCTATGCCTGAAATAAACTTACTTCTCAGGGCTCCATTTCTCCCACTGACCTAAAAATGAATTTTTTCAATTCCTGGTCACTTTTCAATGGTCTCTCATTCAGGATCCTCCTCTCTGTCTGCTTTTTCCTTAAGCTCTGCAGCAAGGTTTCCTATTATCCTGTCAAGAATGGAAAGCTAAGTTCCTGTTGGTTGCCTTTGGGTTAGACTACCTGCTGGTGAAATTTATTTACTTTGCACCAGCAAAGCTGAGTGAAAAGCTCACTTTCTTCCCCTGCTGACCAGGCTCTCGCTTTGGCTGGTCATGTTCATCCCAAACCTTACCATAGCAAGGTCATGGGGCATCCACTGAGTCTGTTTTAACCACCATCTCTGCCTCTGGGCATGTGGGAATTTCTGTTAAATCCCTCCCTCAGGGCAAGCATTCTTAATAAGAAAAAGTATGGAGGTGATCATTTAACTACAAAATAGGAAAAAATAATTCTCAGAGAATACTTTTTAAAGAATATCTTAATAAATTGTCAGAATCAGCAATATCGATGCTTGGGATAGTCTCTGGGGTGTTTCATAAAGTAGGCCAAGCTCTCCTTTGTGAAGAGAACTCATGCAAGTTTGGTGCTCTTAGTGAAACACTGCTATTATATTATTATCTTTGCGGTGAAAAGTAAGTCTTTACCCCTTGCACAGCATTTCCCAGTGTTGTTGGAGATAGTCTAATAGTCTAATTTAAAGTTTGTTTTATGTTGCAAGTATGAATAATTTTTGGACCTTATTCAAAAAAAGAGAAAAAGAAAAATCAGTGTTATCCAGGGTGGGTCAAAAAATTCTTTCAGGTCTTTCATAAGAACATACAGAAAAATTTGAATGAACTTTGTGGCCAATCTAGTATTTTTAAGATCAATCAGTAAGTACAGGTTATATTCTATTGTAAATAGATAAAATTATTATGTCTATTATTTCTCTTCTGATGAATATATTTAATAAAGTATAACAGGGAAATATGAATGGATTAAATATATGTTAAATCAAATTATTTTAAGCCAGACAGGCTGTTTTTATTTCCATCAGTTTGATTTTTTTTTTAAATCTGAGCTGAGAGTTCTGGAAGGTTTATACTCATAAACAGTTGCCTGAATTGAAAGTTTGCCTGTGAATAGTTATAATTTGTATTTGTATTTTTGAAAGTCCTTCATAAAAATAAGGTAATATTAGTTACTAATGACCTAACTTAGTGGTTCTAGAGTCGTGTGATACCTGTGAGGCTTTCTCAGTTGCTCAGCAGCTAAAGAATCCAAGGCAATGCAGAAGACACAGGAGACTTGGATTCAATCTCTGGATTGGAAAGATCCCCTAGAGAAGGGAATGGCATGAAATGTGATGATATTGTTTTGATGGTTAAAGGCATCACACATATATTTTATTATTTTAAAGCTTCTCTTTTAATTTCTAATATAGTAAATATTGATGGGTACATTCTATATATGCAAAAACTGTTGAGGATTCTCATTAATTGTAACAGTTTAAAACTTGGTCAAAATGTTTGAGAACTGATGAACCTAATTTATTGAGTTGACATGTCTTCTCCCCTGAAATTAACAGTGATCATATATTTTCTTTGGAGCTTGTAAACTCAAGGCTTATTTTTGTCATCGTTGTTTGATTCTTTTTCATTCTTTCCCATTCCATGTCTCCTCTAGATCATATCGTTCCCCACCCCCGCCAACCCCGCCAGCTTTTCTCCTGTTGCACAGTGCTTCCAAAGACAAAAGTGGGATCTGGGGGAAAAGGTTATTTATTTATTTATTAGGATGAAAATATACTAATTAAAAAGAATTTTTAAAGGTGCTGAATTATTGAAACAGAGATTTGGTCTTCCTGGGTGGCTCAGGGGTAAAGAATCTGCCTGTAGTGCTGGAGACCCAGGTTCAATTTCTGGATTGAGAAGATTCCCTGGAGAAGGGAATGGCAACTCACTCCAGTATTCTTGCCTGGAGAATCCAATGGGCAGAGGAAACTGGGTGGGGGGTGGGGTGGGGGGGCTACAGTCCATGAGGTTTGAATCTTGATATGTACAAGATTGGAAATTGTATCAGGTGAGATATGAAACAGTTTTTAAAAGAACTCACAGTGGTGTCAGAGGCACAGCTAGCAAATTCTCTCACATTTCACTCAAGGTGTACAAAGGAATCAAGAGAATAACAAAAATGGGGGAAAGTTGTCTTTGAGGAATGCTGTGCTACGAGTCCCAGACTTCACCCTTCACCTCCAGCCAAAAGTGACCACTTTTAAAAGACAACTAGAAGCCTAATGTGAAACTCTGCATTTTGAAGAGGATGTAGTTAATGATATCTGACATTCATAAGATAAATCTGGAAGGGTTGAGATTGATAAAACACTGTTGTCCTGGAGGGTGGACTAAAGCAGATGTGTTTAAGATGGAGATGAGCCTTCATACCTGAGTGATTCTACTGGACCCTACATGAACATGTGTATCTCATATACATGATTTAGTAAAGTAATGCTCAAAATTCTCCAAGCCAGGCTTCAGCAATACGTGAACCTTAAACTTCCTGATGTTCAAGCTGGTGTTAGAAAAGGCAGAGGAACCAGAGGTCAAGAAAAAAGCAAGAGAGTTCCAGAAAAACATCTATTTCTGCTTTATTGACTATGCCAAAGCCTTTGACTGTGTGGATCACAATAAACGGTGGAAAAGTCTGAGAGAGATGGGAATACCAGACCACCTGACCTGCCTCTTGAGAAATCTGTATGCAGGTCAGGAAGCAACAGTTAGAACTGGACATGGAACAACAGACTGGTTCCAAATAGGAAAAGGAGTACATCAAGGCTGTATATTGTCACCCTGCTTATTTAACTTATATGCAGAGTACATCATGAAAAATTCTGGACTGGAAGAAACACAAGTTGCAATCAAGATTGCTGGGAGAAATATCAATAACCTCAGGTATGCAGATGACACTACCCTTATGGCAGAAAGTGAAGAGTAACTAAAAAGCCTCTTGATGAAAGTGAAAGAGGAGAGTGAAAAAGTTGGCTTAAAGCTCAACATTCAGAAAATGAAGATCATGGCATCCGGTCCCATCACTTCATGGAAAATAGATGGGGAAACAGTGTCAGACTTTATTCTGGGGGGCTCCAAAATCACTGCAGATGGTGACTGCAGCCGTGAAATTAAAAGACTCCTACTCCTTGGAAGAAAAGTTATGACCAACCTAGATAGCATATTCAAAAGCAGAGACATTACTTTGTTGACTAAGGTCCTTTTAGTCAAGGCTATGGTTTTTCTGTGGTCATGTATGGATGTGAGGGTTGGACTGTGAAGAGAGTTGGACTGATATCATGGGTAAAACAAATATTGAGGATGCACGTTGAGTTTGACTGAGGGAAGCTTACTTCACTTGGGCAGAAGTCAATTTTGAGAAGATAATATTTCAGTTAAACTATGAATAACAAGAAGGATTGAGCCAAGCGATGATCAATGCAAAGAACATTCTTAACTGAATGAACAGCCAGACTATGAATGGGTCCTGCATGCTCAAAGACAGAAAAAAAATTCATTGAGGCTAGAACCTAAGCTGACTTGTGCAAGATGATATTGGAAATGAGGGCAGGAACCTGACCATGCAGGGTTTTATGAGCCAAAGTAAGACTGACACAGCTCTGCTGATGTGTTCTTCATGTTACAATAATGTTTCAAACTCTCAATAAATCAGGTTCCATATTCATTTTTGTCTTAGAGTTTTCAAGGAAAGATCATGGAAGCTCTAATATGGTGAATTTGGGGAAGGCTGAGTGTATCAGCCTCTCAAGTTTTATTAATATCTGACTAATTACTTTGCCGACTAAGGTCCGTCTAGTCAAGGCTATGGTTTTTCCTGTGGTCATGTATGGATGTGAGAGTTGGACTGTGAAGAAGGCTGAGCACCAAAGAATTGATGCTTTTGAACTGTGGTGTTGGAGAAGACGCTTGAGAGTCCCTTGGACTGCAAGGAGATCCAACCAGTCCATTATGAAGGAGATCAGCCCTGGGATTTCTTTGGAAGGAATGATGCTGAAGCTGAAACTCCAGTACTTTGGCCACCTCATGCAAAGAGTTGACTCATTGGAAAAGACTCTGATGCTGGGAGGGATTGAGGGCAGGAGGAGAAGGGGACGACAGAGGATGAGATGGCTGGATGGCATCACTGACTCGATGGATGTGAGTTTGAGTGAACTCCAGGAGTTGGTGATGGACAGGGAGGCCTGGTGTGGTGTGATTCATGGGATCGCAAAGAGTCGGACATGACTGAGCGACTGAACTGAACTGAATACCATTAAGTCCTTAAATAATGTTACAAAGCATTAATTTTAGCAAAGGCTGCATTCACTACATGAATGTGGCAAGTAGTAGTAGAGATTTGGGGCTGGGTATTGTAATTCTTACTCTATTTTTGTTTCCCTGAACACCATATTAACTCTTGATTTAAGTAATGTTTCTACTGGAAAGCATCCAGTACATTTGGCCAGTCCATCCAATTTAGAAAAATTAATCCATGTCAATCAATTTCCTCAGTAATATCATCATTATAACTACTTTTTTATATTGAATTTCCTCTATATAATATTCTTAAAGGATTTGAAAAATTCTTTAATTGGTACTATTTTAGCCAATCAACAAATATCTATTCTTCAAGATGATGTTGCTGTTGCTCCTGCTGCTAAGTCGCTTCAGTCATGACTGACTCTGCGAGACCCCAGAGATGGCAGCCCACCAGGCTCCCCTGTCCCTGGAATTCTCCAGGCAAGACTACTGGAGTGGGTTGCCATTTCCTTCTCCTTAACATGATGTTAAATATATATAATATATATTAAAACTAAAGTAATTTATTATAATGATATAAAGATCAAAGATACTATAGCTAATAAAGGAGGGCTTCCCTAATGGCTCAGCAGGTAAAGAATTGGACTGCAATGCAGGAAATGTGGGTTCGAGCCCTGGGTCAGGGTGGAGAAGGAAATGGCAACCCATTTCAGTATTCTTGCCTGGAAAATTCCACAGACAGAGGAGGTTGGTGGGCTACAATCCAAAGCGTTGCAGAGTCAGACATGACTGAGTGGCTAAGAACATCTTCCTTGAGAATCAAAAATTTGAACTTGGCCTTGAAGGAATGATAGGAGTTGAATAGAAGACTGTGAAATATATGAAGTGTGTGGGCACAAGTTGATATAAAAGTGAAAGTGAAATTACAGGAAGCTTATTTTGCAACACTGAGAATATCAGTTTGGAAAGATGAATATAATGGTGAAAAGAATCTTGAGGAATAAAAACATTGGAAAGGATATTTCAGGCAAAAACAAGTCATCTTCCCAGCTTCAACTGTGGATGTGACAGAACATTTAGAAGTTACTCTAAGTAAATATTTTGGACCTGCTGGAAATTCATCTTTTTTTGTAATATGTCAGTCACCATGAACACCTTTTAAAATGCTCAATCAAGATTTTCCATTTACTCGTGACCTTTCTGAGGAACATAGTCACAAAATAACATTTAAAACATTATGGACCATACTGCCAGACTGGCAAAATTTCATGGGATGGTCATTTCAGCCCAACCATTATAAAGTAATGATTCAGCTTTGGAATTCACTAGAATTATTTATGAATGCCACAGATATTAACACCTGATCTCATGGTATTTCATCATTAAGTGTCAAATGAGGTTGAAAAATCTTTTTTTCTTTAAAATCAACGTATATCTCTTTAAACTAACATTTGTAGGTTGATAGAAAACTCTATTACATAGTCACAAAATACAAGAAATGATACTTTTAAATTTAGGATATAGCTCTCAGAGCTATATTTGAAGGGGCAATCACACACAGCTGTGTCTTGCCTCAGTTCTTGACATCACAAAATTTAAGCACTATTGTGTCTTCTAATATTCCTGCTGAAAATTAGTTTTTCTTATCTTATGAAGAACATTAATGTTGCTACCAGTTTTGCTCTCCTTCAACTCTTTATACTTTCAATATAAGTCTTTCTAAAATTTGAAGCAAATTTAGATCTATTATACTATATCTTGTTTAAGATCTTCCAATGATCCTTTATTCTTTTCAGGATAAAGGTTAGACTGATCATGGCAAAAAAGATCACCTCACCAGCTTTCAGATTACAGCTTATTTATTACATCCTTAGGGAGGCTTTCCCCCATCTCTTCAACCAGGTCAATTTCACAGCACCCTATGTTTTTCAATTTCAGCATTTATCACAACTGTAAATGTACAGCTGTGGCCATTATTGATAAAAGGTCTGTCTTCTTCTCTAGACTGCAAGTTCCATGAAAGCAGGAAAAAAAAAAAAAACACGTTTTTCAAACCATTCCATCCTCAGCTACTACCACAGCTCTTGAGGAACTGAAGGAACTTGATACATAGTTATCAATATTGTTGACATTTCATGAGTATATGATGTGTGCAAAACCTATATAGTCATTACATTCACAGAATCATAGTGTGTTTGGAAAGAACAGTCCTTTTGAAACCCTTTAATTTAAATCTCTCACTAGTTAGGGAAATTAAAACCTAGAAACCAAATGACTTGCCTAAGATCGTACAGTTAATTACAATCACAGTGCTGGCCTTAGAATCTAGGTTTTCACTACTACTCTGAACACTTTATTATGTTACAGCTTATGTCTTCTAAGCTCTTCATTCCCAAAGTGCAAGCTAAAAGCCAGAATCACAGAGAATTAGTGCAAGAGTTGGGTGGCTTCAGTGTCTCCTGTATCCTTTATACTCAAGGACCATCAAGCAAATATTTGAATGTTAGTGGTCTGGTAAAGCTGTTTTTGGCTTAATCACTTCATAGTTCCAGGAATTCTTGCCATCTCTTCTCTTTGTCTAGTCATTCCTAATGCACATATATCATGGTCTTAGAAAAACTAGAAAAATAGGTCCGAATAGAACAGGGAAATATCCATACATACTTCCAGCCAAAGAAGTCAATGATCAGGTCCAATAATGGTAATCACAGTCCAGTTCTGAACACGTACAAAGAAGAATAACCATACATGAGAATTTGGACACATTAATTCACATCTTCAGCTTTAAATTTATCCATCTCTAAATCCATTAATGATGTTTTAAATTCTAAGATGCTTTGATTCTGAAAATGTTTTAAGAAATAAACTTCCTCATCATTGCCTTTTTTTTTTAACTTCCCTTTTTTCTGGTCTCAATTTCCATAAATTGTTGCTTCTTAATTATAGCAGTGGAGCTCAGTGTGAACAAAACACCACTCAATGAGTTCCCCATTCATCATGATGTCCCATTACTGTGAGGGTCAGATCACCTAATGTCTTTGCTCCCTTGGGTAGCTCGGGATTACCCCTAGGTAGTCAGGTAGAGTAGCAGGTTGGCCATTTAATCGCCCCCCATTCTCCATTTCACTCCTTTTCTTGTGAACACAAAGGAACTTTAAGCGATCTGTCTGCGGCATTGAAATGCCAACCTTAGTTGGTACTTTGAAAACTCAAAGCCTTTTACAAGATGAATAGCAAACTGTGGATGACAGCTCCTGTGGAGCCATTATTGAATTGCAGCCCTGATGACTGAATTACTTTGGATTTAGATAAAAGACTCCATACAAGACAAATGGTGGGAGGACATCAAACAAGACTGTGTCCATACAGTGACAGAAGCAATCCAATTGAAGAAGCTGTTGATTTCCCCAAGGCTCCATACTATTTCTTCCTGAGTAATTTATATTAAGGAAGTAAATTTTGTATATTCATCTTCTGTTTATATTTTTCTCTAAAAATACGAATGTCCAGTTGTCATATCAAAGTCTCACTTCTACTCTTGCCTGGAAGAGAAGTATTGATATAGGAACATGTTAATTATTTTGTATTGTGTTTTATTTAACCACAATAGCAGTGCGTGTAAAGGTTATAGACTCAGAGTTACAATCTATAATGATCAGATAAAAAGATTAGTCAGCAAATCGATAGTTCCCTGTACCGACAGGAAGCTCGGTATATTCAAGGCAACAATGAGTACAAAGGGTGCAGATAAACATCAGACACCTTTATTTAGATGAAAACTAATTCTAGAGAACTTTCACTACCTCATTAATTATGTACCAAGCTTCCGGAGGCTGAATTGGGTGAAGTATCATTAGGGGCTTTTGGAATGTGTTGAAATACTTCTGCCTCTATAAAAACTGAATACAATAAAGAATTTTTCTTTCTGTTGGTCTGGCAGATGTTTACACAAACCTAGTTCCTCAAAATGGCAAGGATTCCATGGGTAGATCTTGCATTCATTTTTAAATCCTAAACCTTGGGAACAAGAACGCATCATTCTTTATCTTCAGAAGTACCATCAACATTGTTTAAACAGAGATTTAAATGTTAATCTGCTTAATATGGAAATAGCACCCTTCATATAACTTTTATCCTAAAAAAGCTATGTTGACATCTTCGCACTGTTCTTGTGAACTTTTACATAAAGAGTGTCCTTTGCTTTTCCTGTTTTATTTGGGATTATCTGCTTTTCTCTCCCTTTTTTTCCCCCCATTTAAAGAAAGTGAAAGAGTAGTCGCTCAGTCGTGTCTGACTCTTTGAGACCCCATGGACCATGGCCTACCAGGATCCTGGGTCCACGGGATTTTCCAGGCAAGAGTACTGGAGTGGGTTACCATTTCCTTCTCCAGGGGATCTTCCCAACACAGGGATCAAACCTGGGCCTCCCGCATTGTAGGCAGATGCTTTACCATCTGAGCCACCAGGGAAGGAGATAATCCATTGATAAGTGGATTTGGATCTGCTGAATTGTCAACTTTGAAAAGAACATTTATTGTGGGATGGGGAGAGTTGTTTAAGATCTCTTCTGAGATTATATGTAACTTCATTTGCACGCATGCTAAGTTGCTTCAGTTGTGTCCAACTCTGTGTGATACTATGGACCAGATTCCTCTGTCCATGAGATTCTCCAAGCAAGAATACTGGAGTGGGTAGCTATGCCCTCCACACATTCCCATCTTAGCCCCTTTGACTTTGAGTATTTTCCAAGATCAAACTTGTTCTCTTCTGGACAATAATGTAATTCTCAGAAATTCATCCAGATGAAAGCAGAATGTCATTTGTTTGGAATAGAATCGTGTAAAAGAACAAGTTTCAATAACCTCAAAATGTTTTAAAATAGCTTCAGTGGTGTCTAATAGGTGATTCTCTCTTGACATCAATAATTAATATAAAAGAGGGAAGAAAAGGAAAGAAAAAGAACTGAAGAATTGAAATAATTTAGCTCAGTGAGAACAGTTTGGTTCTCTTAAAGCCATCTTCAGATACCACTTGGAATGATTGCTGGTAGAACGCTTTTTTCCCTTAAAATTTTCTGTGTTAGAATGGGCATATATTAATTTATTTATTCTGAGTCAGAATATACCCTTAGATGTGCTCCTGTAACTCCCTTGAATCTACCATGAAATACAGCCAATATTATGTTCTTTAAATACAAAATTCCAGAAGTGTGTGTATATGTGTGGGCTGTCAGTCTCTGGAAACTTGTAAACAAGCCTAGCTACTTCGAACTGTCAAAAAAGAAATTGTGCCACATTTCCCGTTTCCTTCTGGATGTGTATTTGGTAACAAGTTCTGTTCACGGAGCTCACCTGCGTTGTGGCTATTTGTACAATTGAACCACTGAAGAAGGGTTCTGATTAGTTTTCAGTGGAACCAATCAACAGCCATCTGTCTGATT
The DNA here is from genome assembly GCF_001704415.2 of Capra hircus. Lineage (NCBI taxonomy): Eukaryota > Metazoa > Chordata > Mammalia > Artiodactyla > Bovidae > Capra > Capra hircus. The sequence goes on from NC_030813.1 coordinate 43,158,337, forward strand.
GGCTGAGACTTGGCATACTGGTAATCCTATCACACCTCAGGCCAGACTAACAGTTGTGATTGTAGTTTAATGAAACACTTTGACTTCAAATGTCTGCTTAGTGGAAGACTCAATTCTGCAGTCTCCCTTCTCTCCCTGGCTGTTTTCCTTCTGTTTCCTTCCCTCTTTCTCCTTCTTTCTTTCCATCTTGCCTTCTCTCCGCATCACTGTGATATTTTACAATGTACAAAGTAATTTCACACTCTGCCACTGCAATGCTTCAGGCCCTGTTTTTTCTTGCTTGGATTGCTACTGAAGGCTCCTAACAGCTCTTCTTCCTCCCTTGACTGCCCCCCACCAACCCTACAATTGCTACACCCCAGTATTCATCCTTCACAATACACTTAAATTGATCTTTCTAACACAAATCTGCTGAGAGCATCCTTCTGCTGAAAATGCTGGCATGGTCCCGCACCTCATCTAGGGTAATTATCAGATTCCTTCACAAGGCATCTGGATCTTTCCCTGATCTGGCCCCTGTTGACCTTCATGGCCTTATTGCCAGTGCTGTTGCGTGTACATGTTGCCAGGTACACCCAGCCTTCTCACACACCCCTGCTTGCTGTGTAATGTCCATCTTCTCTCCCTCGTATCTTATCCTCACTTGACCTTCAATTTGGCCTGGCTAATTCTCACCTTCTCTTTAAGGCTTAGCTAGAGCATTTTTTTGGCATTGAGATTTTCTAAAGCTAATCTAAATCTGCTCTCCCCCAAACCCCATTACACACACACACCCCTAGACTGTGACATTATTCATACCATGACATTAACTGCACTACTGCAATAAATTAGCTATAATGTATTGGAATTGCTGATTTATTTAAGCATCACTTTTTCTAGAGCCAGGATTCTTAATCCTTTCGTACCATGAGCCCCTTCAGTGATTTGATGAAGCCCAGAGACCCATTCTCATAATCACGTTTTTAAACTCAGAAGGCAAAAAAAAAAAAAATTAATTACAAAGAAAAAAGTTATAATGATATAGTTACCAAAATATTAACAAACTGTCATATATTATACATTTAAAATATATTTTATAAAAGGAGTAAAAATTGAGAAAGTCTAGCAGTAAGTCCACTAACTATTGTACTTTGGAAGTAGTGATGAGTAAAAACAATATTTCAGAATATCTTCTGCCACTCTAATATGATGTCTGTCATCTTTATTGTGACAAAGTACTACTGTGGTTTTTGTCTACAATCCTAATTTTAAAAAGGGCTAAATTTTACTAAAGGTAAGTGAAGCTAAAGATATAATTATTATTTCAAGCAAAGTTCAACTCTAGAATCTTTATTTCAGTTGTAAACCATAAGTTCTTTAAGGCTTTCATTGTAATAAGTCTTGTGTAGTACTGGAATATGGTAAGAACTTAAATGTTTGTTGGCCAAAAAAGGGAAGAAATAGTTTAACGTTTCATCTAACTTAAACTTTACAATCCCTTCTCCATTAATTAGGCTTTATTCTTCCAATAACATATTTAGAAGGTAAAACTAAGAAAGATTAAATGTATTTCCTTAGTTCATAGGGCTTTAAAATATCTACTCTACAATAAAGTCACCTCCCAGAATGCTGTATCCAACTTATCAGATAATCAAGAGAACAGATACAAGTATGGAAAGGTTGCACTCTCAGTTTCTACAAGGACAGGCGATTTCATACCTTCAATAACTCTTGGCTTCCCTAATATTATCTTCCATCAATCTGGTCAGTGGACTAAGTGGTGTTCATCTGGACTTGATGAGAAAGGCTGAGCACTTGGAGAAGAAGTTCTGTCATCCAGGAGAGTCTGTCTCACCAAGAGAACGCTTACTGAGGCTCAGAAACAATCTGAGAAGAGCAGGACTAAGGATGGGAATGCCACTCCCCACACACTTCGCCCAGACAGCAGGCTTGTTAGATCTCTCTTTTTCATTTCGTTAGCTCCCTTTGAGCAGAAGAATAAAAGCAAATGACTAAAACTAGGACAACCCTTTCACATTTTGGGATGTGAGCAAAGGACAGTTTGGGGCACTTTGTTTTGCCCTGTGCATGGAAATACTCAGACCATTGCAGGGCACTATGACTCACCTTTTAAGACGGTAGCTGGTATTGTGTCTTCCTGTTGCTCTGTTTCTCTTCTCTTCTTTTGCTTGCTTTAGTTTAGTTTTGTTTTTTCACTGTCTAGTCTGCAAAAACAAACATTCATCAGCAATGCCTGGGCAGGCTCCTTAAGGAAAGGAGAAAGAGAGATCCTCTCTCCACTCCCCAACACACACACAAGGGAAAAGAGAAAGAGGAAGGAGGAAGGCAGTGTTAGCCCTGGGATGCACAAGCTATGTGGATCCAGCAGTCCAAAGTCACTCTAAATACTCCAAACCCTTGTTTCCCTGGCAGTGAAAAATCAAACCAAACATGAAACAACTTATGCTGTCAATCCCTGTGAACTTGCTATAATAGGTAAGCTCTTGACATCTGAAATGTCTCTGATTTAGGTAATTCTTGATCTTTTATTTTGCACCTATATATTGGATGGATCAAAATAGTGTATCAGGAATGACACGATGGTTGCTGGGGGTGATTGAGGGCTCTAGCAATAAGAAGTGTTGTATAATATTATTTATATAAGATAGTGACAATGTGAATAATTAATATACTTTAGAGCAACACTAATATAATTGTGGTCTTAAAATAACCCCTTTAAGCATTTCACATATTATTACAATTTTTAATAATACATTATCTTTTTCTATTTTACTACTCAAAGAATTGTACCCACTTTTTTTTTTTAATTCTAAGGCATCTTACTGTAATTCATGGGCATCATTATTGCTCAGCAATCATTATACTATAGAACAAGGCTTAGATAAAGTTATGGTGCTAGAAAACACAATTAAAATTGTTTTCTTTTCCCAGAGAAGGAATTGTGTTGGTGTTAATAAGGCACATGAAGTCAGATAGCTCTGACTGTGAATCATAGGCCTGGCACTCTGCACATCCTGTAACAAATGACTTAACATATTTCATCTACTTTTCTCTTTCAAAAATTGTGGTGGTACAGTTTTATAACCTCTTTAATATGGTTGTCTTGAGAATTAAATGGGATAATGTACATATTATGCTTAATTTAGTGTCTGGCACACAATAAGAATCTAATAAATATAGGGTAACTGGTATTATCTCAGTCCTGTTGTAAACTTGTTTCATTGTGATCTGTCTTCAAATGGCATGCCCAATAAGGATTATTTAATATGAAGTACAACTAATATTTGTCTACACATCACTGCTTGCAAATTATATTTACAAAATCATTCCCTTTAAGTTTCATAAATTCCAAGAGTTAGGTACTATTATCTTCCTTATTTTACCCATTGGGAGGCTGAATCTTAGACAGAATGTGATTTCCTGAGGGTCCAAGATAATACACAGTGCAGCAAGAACTAAACTTGTCTTTAGGATTCTACTTAATTGGCACTTGTTAACTGACGTTTTACCTTAGACGAAATTGACTCTCTGATAAGTAGAATTATTTTTCTTTTCTCATTTCTCATAATTACTTGTATGGGCTATCAAAGACTATGGCTTCAAAGTGCAGAATGGCGATCTGGCATGCTTATCAAAACTTAGATTTTCTTCCCTTTCCTCTTCCAGAACCTAGAAATTCTGATTCTAGAGATCTGGAACGGGGCAGAGAATTTGTTTGCCTAATAAGCTCTCATGGGATAGAGAATCTCTTGTTGCAGAGACCACACCTTCAGCAGCAGGGTCACAGCTGATTTCACCATCAATGGATATATTGAAATATGTTTGTCACAATCCAGAAACCCATTTGCAGAAGAAACTTCACAGCAATGCTCTATTGTATATATGTATATTTTACTTTTTGTATATTATGATATTTTGTCATCTTAAAAAAACTTTCTGGCTGGGGAGAGACTGTCCCTCCTGGGGTTAGCCAGTGCTTAGAGAAAGGAAAGGACTCAGCTGGGAGTATACCTTTGATATGTAAACTATTTCAGAGCCAAACCTCCTCTGTGGGCCATACATCTCAGAAAACAATATTCTTCTGACTGAATTATCCCAGGGTTAGGTACCAGGCAGCTAGAGACCACCATTAGAATCCAAAGCCCACCAAAACCATTCAAACTAGCCAATGCTAATTGTTTACTCTGCTGTTTTGACTTTTTCATGGAAACTCCAGTAAATCTTTTTGCCTCATCTTTCCCCTTACTCCTGTCATCTGCTACCTGACCACAACTTGGCATTCCCCTGTGACTTTGCACGGCACGCAGTGATCCCTTCTTTAGGAGCTAAGACTAGAATGAACGTGTTTCCTTCTGTCTGTTCTGTGTGCACCTAACTGACCATTTGCTAGAAGAACACAGAAAATATGCTATGTGTGTGTTAAATCCCTTCAATCAAGTCCGACTCTTTGTGACCCTATGGACTACAGCCCACCAAGCTTCTCTGGCCATGGGATTCTCCAGGCAAGAATGCTGGAGTGGGTTGCCATGCCTTTCTTCAGGGATCTTCCTGACTGGGGATGGAGCCCGCATCTCTAATGTCTTCTGCATTGGCAGGCGCGTTCTTTACCACTAGCGCCTTGAGGCTACAACTAACTGATCATGAACACATGCTATCTTCAGATAAAAGGGGAGGTGCATCTCTCTTTTCCAAATGAGTTCTCCCGAGTTGTGCATTTCTGGCAATCAGTCTGTCCAGCTTGTAATCAAGCACGTAGAGAATAATGCGATTAGGACACTGGTGATAGTGGCACTCCTGCAGATTTCAGGTGTGATTTTGGCACACAGCGCTTGCTGTTGTCTTCTGATGGTATTTTCAGCCTCTTACCACCCAGCCCCTGTCTCTCATTAAGCCTCTGTGAGTAGCCCTGCTGCAGCCATGAATCATACACTGAGGGCTTCACACAGGCTGGGTTTATTGAGCTGCGTTATAGGAGACTATATCTCAGATGGCCCCAGTGAAGCCAAAACAATCCGTCACTTTTAATTCTTCCTGTCACCTCATTAAGTATACGGCAACGTTGACAATAAAACACATTTTTACACAAATACACAACACACACACTATCCCAAAATGCAGCATTTCCTCCTCTTGTATTCAGATGTGGTTGTAAATATTCAGTCATTGAAAGATTCATTGAGCAAACATATGTGCCAGGGTACTGTATATAACTGACAGAGGCAAAGAACAGTCTCTGCAGACACATAAAGCAATTAAAAATAACTGTGCTTCAAAGCAGGCTACTATAATACAAAGGTCAGGCCCATAAATATGAACAGGATGGCAGTAATGTCTCTATCCAAATATACCCCCAAACATACAACTACACCAGGTCAGAACTCAAAGGTTAATGTAAAAAAAAAAAAAAAATTCTGAAATTTTGCCATATTCTTCTCATGCCTTTTTCTTCTTGTCTTTTCATCAAAGGTTAATATATGTGAATCCAGTGGGAAAACTGTATCAGGGCCAAATGTGTGTCATCAGCCCATATTTCATTCAGTGCAAAATATTTACCCTTGTACATATGACAAAATGAAGGAGCTCTAGCAAATTTTTTGTGGAAGGTAAATGTCTATCGCCTTTCGTCTCGTTTACTAGGTTGCTTGTTTTTACATTAACTGCACCGAAGTTTGAATTCCACTCAAAGCTGTAGACAGACTGTTCTGAGGACCAGGATAATTTTTGCAGTAACACACTGAGTGTGATAATAAGGTTTATGCGTGGTTGTAAAGAATGTGCTGACAGATGGAAAAGGAGCCACCTCAGTCTGCACAGCATTCACTTTTATATATATTAAAAAACCCATACTACACCTGACTCTGGTTCAAACAGCAGTTCTTCCTCCTGCTGTCTTCCAGGAACAGAAATATTTTAGACTATATAGAAAAATCCCAACCCCCAGTGGACTGATTTGCTAAAATTTTAAGTTCTGTGCACATCAGAGTATCATAGGCTCCTGTATTACAATTCAAGGTGTCATGTGCAATGAAAAACTTATTCCCTCCAACATGAATCTCTGTGTAGTAAGTGCCTTAGATACTGAGCAAGTAAATGCATCAAGGAAAAAAGATGTGAACAGAATGGCTCCCACAATGGAGAGGTACTTCACCTCTGAAAAGCAAAATGCCGGCTAATTTGCCAAGGATTAGTTTTCACCGAAGGAAATTAAAATATGAATGCAGATTATATTAACACTAGAGCTTTCAGGCTGTCTCTACACCTCTATGATGCTGCAATATTTGAGAGAACATTGATTAAAAGAAAAAAGCCTTGAGAGGTATTTTTCTTACCCTTAATGATGTTGTTGAAGTTTAGTTGCTAAGTTGTGTCTCACTCTTGTGACTCCATGGACTGTAGCCTGGCAGGCTCCTCTGTCCATGGGATTTTCCAGGCAAGAATAGTGGCGTGGGGTGCCATTTCCTTCTCCTGGGGATCTTTCAACCCCTGGGACTGAACCCCTATCTCCTACATGGCATGCAGATTTTTTTCTACTACTGGGCCACTAGGTAAGCCCACTGTTAACAGTAAGAAAGCAATAAGGACTGCCACATCCAACTTTACTCCTTGCTTCTTGAAAGTGTAGTGTCAGCTTTCTAGGGCAGAGAAAACCAGCTCCCTCTTGCTATCCTCTCTCTCTTGGATCTTATAACTATGTTCTTTCAAAAGCCCATTTCATGCTGATAAAAAAAAAAAAAAAAGTAGGAAAAACAAGAAGCCCAACCACTTTCCATTCATCATCATCCTTTTCAGCAAATGTATCCAGGCTAGTGTCCATGGAGTTGCAAAGAGTCAGACACAACTGAGTGACTGAGCATGGACACGAGCTAGATTTGCATTTTCTAGGGCTGCCATTGCAAAGCACCACAGATTGAATAACTTAAAACAACAAAATTGCTTGTCTCATAGCTCTGGAGGTTAGAAGTCTAAAATTAGGGTATGGCAGATTTGGTTCCTTTTGAGGGTCATAAAAAAATGATCTATCCTAGGTCACTCTCCTTAGCTTATAGATGGATGGCATTTCCCTATGATGTCTTTCACATCACCTTTCCCCTGTGTATTAAGTTTCATTTTTTCCATAAGCGTATCATTTATATTGGATGAAGGCCTGTCCTAATAACTGCATTTTCATTTCTGTAAAGACTCAGTCTCTAAATAAGTTCACATTCTGAGGTACTGGGGGATTAGGACTTCAAGATGAATTTTAGGGACACACAGTTCAACCCTCAGTGACCACTGGATGCCAGATTACTTCGTGTGTGTATAGGTGAAACATTATATGTGTATGGGTGAAACATCCAATGACCTACCTTCAGTTGCAGTCCACTTACATTGACTAATCATTTGCATGCACTATCTAGTGTTCTCTTTGTATATATCTGTCAGGTTTAGAAATTTAAATCCACCAAAATTCTCCCTCCCATTTATGGAACACCTTCAACTCTGGAGTCTGCTTAGTGCTTTGGTTGCTCTTGTTTCTTTCACCTTAGTGTGGTTATCCTTCAGGTTTTTTCTCTCCTGAGTTTTTGTTCCTTCTCAATCTAAATCACAAAGTTTCAACTAACATTTTCAAGTAGTAGAGTGAGTCACTCAGTCGCATCTGACTCGCTGTGACCCCACGGACTGTAGCCCGCAAGGCTCCTCTGTCCGTTGTATTCTCCAGGCAGCAATACTGGAGTGGATTGCCATTCCCTTCTCCCGAAGATCTTCCAGACTTAGGAATCGAAACTGGGTCTCCTGCATTGGAGGCAGATTTTTTCCATGAGTGACAACACCATTATTATTTACTAGATAATTTTAGCTGCTCTACAACCATAGCAATAGATACCATTAAATTACATAATGAAATTACATTTAATTACACAATTTTCATTTTTTAAAATTCAAATCCTTCAGATTACATCAAGGAGAAAGTTTCTTTTTCGGACTTAATATGTCTTTAGTGCGTCTATAGTACTTCAGAAACTCCCATTTTAACAAGTAGAGATGTTTCAGAAAACTTTGATAAGTTAGATTTTGAGAGAGTTGACTTTGCCAATTTTATGTTTAAATTCTATTTATGATAAATTATTCTCATTTTACACTTGAGGGATTGATATGTTTTTAATCCAAATATATTTGAATGATTGTCAATTTTAAGGACTTATGGCAAAAAGTGAAGAGTAATGAAAAAGCCTCTTGATGAAGGTGAAAGAGGACAGAGAAAAAGCTGACTTAAAACTCAACATTCAGAAAACTAGGATCAAGTCATCTGGTCCCATCACTTCATGGCAAATAGATGGGGAAACAATGGAAACAGTGACACACTTTATTTTCTTGGGCTCCAAAATAACTACAAATGGTGAGTGCAGCCATGAAATTAAAAGACACTTGCTCCTTTGAAGAAAAGCTATGACAAATCTAGATGGTATATTAAAAAACAGAGACTTTTTTTTGCTGACAAAGTTCTGTTTAGTCAAATCTGTGGTTTTTCCAGCAGTCATGTACGGATGCGAGAGTTGGACTATAAAGAAGACTGGTGCTGCAGAACTGATGCTTTGAACTGTGGGGTTGGAGAAGACTCTTGAGAGTCCCTTGGACTGCAAGGAGATCCAACCAGCCAATCCTAAAGGAAATCAATCTTACATATTTATTGGAAGGACTGATGCTGAAGCTGCAATACTTTGCCCACCTGATGCGAATAGCCAGCTCACTGGAAAAGACCCTGATTCTGGGAAAGATTTAAGGCAGGAGGAGAAGGGGACAACAGAGGACTAGATGGTTGGATGGCATCACTGACTCAATGGATATGACTTTGAGCAAGCTCTGGGAGATGGTGAAGGACAGGGAAGCCTGGAGTGCTGCAGTCCATGGGGTCACAAAGAGTCGGACACTATTGAGTGACTGAATAAAAATAACAATTTAGAGGAAAATATGAAATAATAATGTATCACTATACTAATGCAGGGAAAGGATATGCAAGCAATGGTGTTTGGGAAATATACTATGACTTATCTTTTTATATCAAGACCCACCATTATTGCCTTAGCTTAGTTTTTCATAAGTTTTTACATGAGATACCACAATGATTTTCTGCTTGGAATTGTTTCCTCTTGTCTAGTTTTCCTCCAATTTACCGTCTAAGTTATTGCCAGAATAAGTACTAAAAAGCCTGGATTACAACACAATGCTTTTTGTGACTAATATTCTTCCCTGAGGACTTATTGATTTTTTTCTTCTAAGCACCCTACTGAATTTTGGTCAGACTGCTTGGTGCACTTTACATGTCCTTAGTTCCCAAAGTGTCTGTCTGTCTTCTATTGATTCTGCAGCACTTCAATCAGAATCTCTGAATAAAAATAATCAGGTAAATATATCTATAACCTATTTTATCCCACCCCAAATTCACACTAAAATGATTAAAAAAATATTAATGCTTAAGCAGAAAAGATTGTTGCTGTTGGAGAATAAAAATAATTGGAAAATATGTAAAGGACTCAGAAAATAAACACTACTCAAATGTACTCCTACTATTTAGATAATAGTATGGACCAACTTCCTCAACACATACTATTATCTAAATAGTTGTGAAATATGTACATATGAATAATAACCAGTGTATGTACACATATCTGTAAATATTTCTGTGTTAGTATCTGTGTATATATTAAGCTAAACATGAGTTCATAGTAATGTTGTCTAATACATTACAACATACTTATCTGTAAATTCTCACTTTCCACCTGGCTCTCACCATCTACCATCCATTTACTTAATTTTTTAATTCCTATATACATGTATAGCAGTGTGATCATTTTTAACTAATAGCCTTGTAGGAAGCAACATTATCAACTAAATTACAGTAATTGTGTACTGTTTTTGACTTTAGTTTTACAGATTCTACTAATTTCCAAAGTTACTTAGATCAGCACATTTTCTCTCATCTCCTTCAATGTGGCTGTTCCCCAAATTTTCAGTACAGTCATTTTGGTCATAATCTGCATTCCATCCTGGGATTTTCCCCAGCCATATAAATGACTTTTTATTTGCATACATCATGTAGATTACCTTAAGTAAGTCGACCATAACTCCCTACATCTGGACAATGGGCTGTACATAGTAACTTCCTTCCAAATAATATAGTATAAATGAAGGGAAGAAAAAGCCTTTACAGTGAATAAACCTGACAAACACTGTCTTAGCTAGGTGACCAAAGTTAACATCAACAGTTATAAGTCCTGATAGTTGTGAGCAATAAACCAATAAAAGTTTCCAAAATGGCCACTTTAATATGGATTTTAAATTGTAACATTCTTGGAATATATGTATATATATATATATATGTATATATTTCTGTCTGCTGAGACTGCCTAGAAGCAACATGGATATCTGGCATCTAGGTCTTAGATCCTAAATATTATCTTTCAATAAAAGAATGTAGGGTTCCTTGGAGAAATGGCTGATTCAAAGATTAAGGCAGGAAATACAAAAGATTAGCCTAACGTATTTTGTAGTGCCAGAGGTAAGGAAATGCTAAGGAAAAAAAAAACAAACCCTATTATGCAACACAACAGGTTAAAGCAATTATTCTCAATTACATATAAACAAACTTAAAAATTAATTATGATGGGACCATGTCAAAGGACACAAGAGATGTTGAAAGAACTCCCAATGACTAAAGTAACAATATGAACAAGGAAGATAAAGTAATATTGGACTATAAAATAAATATATGTGAGCACACATGGGTATAAATAAATTTTTTTAATATATAAATAAATGGAGAGAAGAAACAAGCCTCCTATAAAGAAGAATTACAAATAAGATATGTGTCATTGTAGCATTTGTGATTTTGTAAATGTCCAATATTTTTCTCAAATATTTTAAGGTTAACCTGGTGGAAAATACGTAATGAAAACAAGATTTCCAAGTTCCAAATCAATATTAAATATAACAAAAAAGTAGATCATGAACAGCAAAAAAGAATACTCACAAAATAAATTTTAAAGTTGGCTTAAAGCTCAACGTTCAGAAAACTAAGATCATGGCATCTGGTCCCATCACTTCATGGGAAATAGAAAGGGAAACAGTGGAAACAGTAAAAAAGTGTCAGACTATTTTTGGGGGCTCCAAAATCACTGCAGATGGTGATTGCAGCCAGGAAATTAAAAACACTTACTCCTTGGAAGGAAAGTTATGACCAACCTAGACAGCATATTCAAAAGCAGAGACATTACTTTGCCAACAAAGGTTCATCTAGTCAAGGCTACGGTCTTTCCAGTGGTCATGTATGGATGTGAGAGTTGGACTATGAAGAAAGCTGAGCGCGGAAGAATTGATGCTTTTGAAATGTGGTGTTGGAGAAGACTCTTGAGAGTCCCTTGGACTGCAAGGAGATCCAACCAGCCCATTCTAAAGGAGATATTGAGAGTCCCTTGGACTGCAAGAAGATCCAACCAGTCCATTCTGAAGGAGATCAACCTGGGATTTCTCTGGAAGGAATGACGCTAAAGCTGAAACTCCAGTACTTTGGCCACCTCATGCGAAGAGTTGACTCATTGGAAAAGACTCTGATGCTGGGAGGGATTGGGGGCAGGAGGAGAAGGGGACGACCGAGGATGAGATGGCTGTATGGCATCACTCACTCGATGGACGTGAGTCTGAGTGAACTCCGGGAGCTGGTGATGGACAGGGAGGCTGGCGTGCTGCAATTCATGGGGTAGCAAAGAGTTGGACACAACTGAGTGACTGAACTGAACTGAACTGAACCAATATTATAGCTAACTGTAAAACAACTGGCTTTTTCTGCATAAAGTTAGGAATGAGACAAAGATCATTATTACTGGTTTTTTAGTGAATTTTAAAAGGCTGAGTTTATTGATGTATATTTAATTAACAATAAAATTCATTCTTTTACTCTTTTAAGGGTACAGTTTGATGAGTTTTGACAGCTATATAACCATCAGGATGATAAAGAAAAGAATATTTTCTTCATAATATTTTCTCTTGTCTCTTTGTTTTTCTCCCTCTGCTCCCAGACCTGATGACTACTCTTCTACTACATATCCTTGTATATTTATCTTTTCCAAATTACCTGTAAATGGAGTCATATAGTCTATATCTTCCTATCACAATGCAAAATGCTTTTAAAATTCATCCATGTTGTTGTATTTATCATTGAAGTGAAGTGAAGTAAAGTGAATTTGCTCAGTCCTCTCTGACTGTTTGTGACCCCATGGACTGTAGCCCACCAGGCTCCTCCATCCATGGGATTCTCCAGGCAAGAACACTGGAGTGGGTTGCCATTTCCTTCTCCAGGGGATCTTCCCGAACCAGGAATCAAACCCAGGTCTCCTGCGTTGGAGGTAGACGCTTTACCGTCTGAGCCACCAGCGAAGTCCATATTTATCATTAGTTCATTTTTATTGCTAAATACTATTTTAATATATGGATTACTACAAATTATTCATTTGTAAATGATGCATATTTGGTTTATTCTAGTGTTTGGCTACTATAAATAAAATTGCTTTAGACATTTTCATACATTCCTGTAAATGAACATATGTTTTTGTTTCTCTTTGGTAAAAATCTAAAAGGAAAATTGCTGTAGTTTATCTATATCTTTATCCATATCTGTGTCTATGCAGCCATATCTATCTATATCTATACATCATTTATGAAAAATTCCCAAACCATTTCCTAGGGTGGTATATTATTTTACGGGGTTTCTCAGTGGTAGAGAATCTGCTTGTCAATTCAGGAAATGCATGAAACCTGGGTTTGAATCCTAGGTTGGGAAGATCCCCTGGAGAAGGAAATGGCAATCCAGTCCATTGTTCTTGGCTGGGAAACCCCCTGGACAGAGGAGCTTGGAGGGCTACAGTCCATAGGCTTGCAAAGAGTCGGATGCAACTGAGCAAGCACGCACACCTGTACTATTTTACCTTTTGCAAGCAGTGTATAAGGGGTTCTAGTTTTCCACATCAACATCAGTTCTTAGCATTGTCAGTCTTTTTAGGTTTACCTCCTTTAGTTTAGTTTTACCGCCTACTATTTTAGTAGGAGGTAGTGATATCTCATTGTGTGTGTGTGTGTGTGTGTGTGTGTGTGTTTGCCATGACATACGCCTGATGATCCTAGTTATCCAACCTGGGATTGAAACCAGCCCATGGCAGGCAGTGGAAGTGCTAAGTCCTAACACCTGGACCACCAGGGAATTTCCTCTCATTGGGAAGTGGCAACCCACTCCAGTGTTCTTGCCTGGAGAACCCCAGGGACGGGGGAGCCTGGTGGGCTGCCGTCTGTGGGGTCGCACAGAGTCGGACACGACTGAAGCGACTCAGCAGCAGTAGCAGCAGCAGTGCTTTTTCCACAATGACTAAGGACAATAAGTTATTTTCATGCGCATATTTTGCCCTCTGGTTTTCTGTGTTCACAATTATGCTAATTATGAGTAAATACAGTTTCTTTTCCACTCACTGTAACACTGTATCTTCATCTTAAAAGCCTGACATCCAGTAATGAGAATTATCTTTTTTTAAAAATTGAATTCTGTGCAAATTTTAAAATCACTTCAATTTCTAAAAACAAAACAAAAATACACCTGATGTAATCTGAATTGAGATTGCTTTGAATCTATAGATCAATTTAGCAAAAACTTACATCTTGACAATATTTAGTCCTCAGACCCATGGATGGTATATTTTTTCACTCAATGGATTTTAAAATTTTTCTCAGTAATGTTCTATTATTTGTAGTGTACAGGCTTTGCACATATTTTGTTAAATTTGTTCCTAAATATATAATGTTTTATGATGCTACTACAAAAGATATTAAATTTTCTTTTTCAGTTTCCAACTATAGGCTGTGAGTATATAGAAACATGATTGCTTTTGTTGCTTTTGACCTTGTATCCTGTGATCCTGATAAAGTCAATCCTTTCTTCTTGAAACTTTTTTTGGGTAGCTTTGGTATTTTTCTGTTTAGAAAATTATCTTATTTTTGAAAAAAAATAGTTTTTTTCTCTTTTGAACATTTTTTTTCTTTTTCTTACCTACATTCTTTTCTTGAACTTCTGATTCAATGTTGAATACAAGTAGTAAAGGCAGACATATCTTAGGGCAAAATCAGTCTTCCACAATTAATATAATGTTACCTGTGGAAGTTCAATAAAAGTCAATTTTTAGTGTTAAAATTTCCAATGCTAATTGTGAATGTATAATAAATATCATTTTTATATTTCCATAATATTTGTTTATTTTAAACTCAGTTTTCTGTTATATTTTTCTTATTTTTTTCTTGATATTTCTTGATAATTCTCCCCACTATTTTTACATAATGTAATATTTACTTTTTCTCAAGGCTAGCTTGTCTGATATTAATAAGCCACTCCAATTTATTTTTGATTAGAATTTGTGAGGTACATTTGTGCATTTTTCTACTTGCAACAAATTTTAAAAAATTGTCTTTGTATTTATCATTGATCTTTTCATAGATATCGAATATTAGATCTTAGTTTTAATCTGCCTTTTAACAGTGCTTATACAATTTGTTCTTAACATAATCTATTTTCTTCCACATTTTTTGATATTTGTTCCATCTATTTTTTGTTTCTTATTTTTACTTTCTGACTTATTTTACATTGAGTTCTTTTAATATTTCTTTTTCTCTTCAATATTAACTTACCTATTATACTTATTTTATCAGTTGCAATCATTTTTAAAATGTATGTCTTTAATTGATCATAGTCTGCTGCCAAGTTGTTTTACATAACTATTTAAAGCACAAGAAACTTAAAATGGAGGACAATTTACTCCCTCCCACATTTTGTGCTACTTTTTGTCATATATTTTATTTTTACATATATTATAAGCTCCACTTGCCTGTAAAATCCCATGGATGGAGGAGCCTGGAAGGCTGCAGTCCATGAGGTTGCTGAGGGTCGGACATGACTAAGCAACTTCTTCGCTTTCACTTTCCACTTTCATGCATTGGAGAAGGACATGGCAACCCACTCCAGTGTTCTTGCCTGGAGAATCCCAGGGTCAGAGTAGCCTTGTGGGCTGCTGTCTATGGGGTTGCACAGAGTCAGACATGACTGAAGTGACTTAGCAGCATGCCTTAGATAATCACTTAAAGAGACTAAAAATAATGAAAACACTTATGTTTACTCACATATTATTCCTTTTCAGACATATTTTCTTTTTTTGTGTAGAATCATATATTCTTCTGGTCTCATTATCCTTCTGCCTGAGAACTTACTTTTAATATGTCTTATAGTGCAAGTCTGGTAACTTCTTTTAACTTAAATGTTCGTTAATATGTTTTTATGTCACCTTCATTTTTAAAATTTACTAACAAACTTAATTTCTAGAATCATTTTTTATGTAGAGACATTTTAGACTTTCAGAAAAATTGAGTGGGTTTATAGATTTCCCATACACTTTCATATTCACTTCCCTCTATTAATAACATCTACATTTGTGTGGTACATTTCATGTAATTCATGAACCAATATTGATATATTAGGGTTTATCATTCATTTAGATTTCTTTGGATTTCAATCTATTATTCTTTTTCTGCTCCAGGATCCCATCTAAAATGCCACATTACATTTAGTTGCTATGTCTTCTTAGACTCTTTTTGGTTGTGACAGTTTTTTAAACTTTCCTTGTTTTCTGACCTTAACAATTTGAGAACTAGTGGTCAGGTTTTGTAAAATATCCTTCAATTGGTTTTTATCTGATGTTTTTCTCATGATTAGACTGAGGCTGTAGCACTTGGGGAGGAAGATCACAGAGGTAAAGTGCCATTTCATCACATCATTTCAAGAGCACATTCTATCAGCATGACTTCTTATCACTCTTGATGTTAGCTTTGATCACCTTGCCGACATAGTGTTTCTCAGCTTTCTCTGCTGCAAAGTTACTTTTTTCTCTCCCCTGTTTTTATACTGTCCCCTTTGGAAGGCAGTCATTTTGTGCCATCTACATTAAAGGAGCGGGGAGTCAGGCTCCACCTCCTTTAAAGTAAACTATCTGAAGAATTTATTGGCATTCTTCTTCATGGAAGATTTTTGTCTTCTTTCTCATTTATTAACCTATTCAGTCATTTATGTGTATGTATATGGATAAACGTATTATCCATAAATAATTATTTTACACTTTGGCTTATAATCCAATACAATCTTACTTTTTCAAATTATTCCAAATTTGGCCATCAAAATCTTTTTATTATAACTCCATTGCCCATTTGACATACCTACATTAATTTTTAAAATTTTTATTTTAAGCACTTTCTTACTTTCTGCCATTATAAGACGTTGTTGTTCAGTCGCCCAGTCATGTCTGCCTCTTTGTGACCCCATGGACTGCAGCATGCCAGGCCTCCCTGTCCCTCACCATCTCCCAAAGCTTGCCCAAGTTCATCTCCATTGCCTTGGTGATGACATCTCATCCTCTGATGCCCTCTTCTCCTTCTGCCCTCAATATTTGCCACTATCAGGGACTTTTCCCATGAGTCGCAGGTCACTTCAGGTGACCAAGATACTGGAGCATTAGCTTCAACATCAGTCCTTCTAAGGAGTAATCAGGGTTGATTTCCCTTGAGATTGACTGGATTGATTTTCTTGCTGTTCGAGTGACTCTCAGGAGTCTTCTCCAGCACCACGATTCAAAGGCAGCAGTTCTTTGGCGCTCTGCCTTCTTTATGGTCCAACTCTCACAACCGTATGTGATCACTGGGAAGACCACAGACTTGACTATACAGACCTTTGTTGGCAGAGTAGTATCTCTGCTTTTCAACACACTGTCTAGGTTTGGCATAGCTTTTCTGCCAATATAAAATATTCCAGGCTAGTTTTTTAAGCCATTTATTTTACTTTTTTATTTTTGATTGTGCTAGGTCTTCATTGCTGCTCTGGCCTTCCTCTAGTTGTGGCAAGTGAAGGCTCCTCTCTCGTTGTGGTGCATGGGCCTCTCACTGCATGGGCTTCTCTTGTTGCAGCTCCTGGGCTCTAGAGCACAGGCTCGATAGTTGCAGTGCACGGGCTTAGTTGCTCTGCAGCACGTAGGATCTTCTTGGACCAGGGATCAACCCACGGCTCCCACATTGGCAGGCAGATTCTTTACCACTGAGGCACCAAGGAAGCCTTCCAGGGTAATTTTATCCACTTCCTATCCCAGTCCAAGAATCAACAAGCCCTGGTTCCTTTTATTGGAAAATGACATTAGAAACAAATATCTGGAAGTTGGATGTGGTCATTGCTACTACAGTGTTATTTTTTTCCCTCTCAACTGACAAAGCAAACAAATGTGTAGATACTAACCTATGTATATACACATACATATAAATATTTCTTTATGTAGGCATTTGTATCTATTTTAAGTTTAACATGACTTCATACTGATGGCTCCAAATCTAACTATTGAAACATGAATTATTCTGTCTTCCTCCCTTCATCAAACTAAATTTCCACTCCGATAGTTACAAATCTAGCTTCTGCCATCTCCATTCATTTATTTGTTTAATTCCAGCATACATTCATATCAGTATCATATTTGTTAATCTGTAATCTGTACTTCCATGAAAACTACTTTATCTATTAATGGACTTATGTACAATTTCTTTTGCCTTTTGGGCTTCCCAAATGATTCAGATGGTAAAGAATGTGCCTGCAATGCAGGAGACCTGTGTTTGATCCCTAGGTCAGGAAGATCCCTTGGAGATAGGAATGGCAATCCACTTCAATATTCTTGCTGGAGAATCTCATGGACAGAGGGCTTGGTGGGCTACAGTTCACGGGTTCGCCAAGAATCAGACACGACTGAGCAACTAACACTTTGCAGAGTAAACATTTTAAATTTTAATAAAGTCCAACTTATTGCCTTTTTTCTATCATGGTGCATACTTTGTTTGTATGTGAACATGTGTTAGGAAATCTAAATTCACCTAGGTTTTATTCTATTTTTTTCTAGAAGTTCAATTTTTTACATTTTCAAATTCAAGTCTATGATTAATTTTGAGTTAATGTTGTAAGAGGTATAAGTTATGTGGCTAGATTAGTTTTTTTGTTTTCCCAGATGTGAATATCCAGTACCATTTATTGAAAAAAAGGATTCTTTTTTTTAATTATTATATTACCTTTGCTTTTTTATTGAAGATCATTTAATTATGCGAGACAAATTGTAGGCTCCTTATCCTGTTCCCTATTCTTTCGATAAAATTGTACTGTCTATCACTCTATCTTGAGTTAAGTTTGAGATTGGGTAACATCAGTGCTCCACTTAGTTCTTTTTCTTCAACTTCATATTGGTTACTCTTTATATTTCACATTTTCATATAAACTTTAGAAGGATTTTGTAAATATCCATGAAATACCTTGCTGATATTTTACATGTATTGAATCAATAGATAGAATTGGGGAGAATTGACATCTCAAAAATATTGAGTCTTTTGATTCATAAACATGGACTCTATCTCCATTTATTTAGATTTTAAAAATTCTTTCATCAGAGTTTAACAGTTTTCACACATAGAACATATGTGTATTTTGTTAAATGTGAACCTAAATATTTTATTTCTGATATTAATATAAATGGTACTGCATTTTACATTTAAGTTCCAAAAATTCTTTGCTGGCAAAAAAAGGAAAGCAATAGAATTTTGTATATTGACCTTGTATCCTATGACCTTGCTATAATCACTTATTTGTTCCTGAATTCTTTTCAGTTCATTGAGATTTTCTACATAGACAACATGTCATCTGTGAAAAAATAGACAATTTTCTTTGTTTTCAATATGCATAACTTTATTACCTTTCCTTGTCTTATTGCACTACTCCTAGTTTAATGTGGAAAAAAAAAGTGGAAGAAAAAGATATGCCTGTTCCTGATCTAGGGGGACATTATCCTGGTAACTCACTATTAAATATGATGTTAGCTGGAGGTAGTTTACAGATGTTATTTATGAAAGTTACCTTCTATTCTTATTTATCTGAGAGTTTATGTCATGAATATATATTGGATTTTGTCCAGTGTGTTTTCTGCCTCAATTGACATAATTTTTCTTCTTTAGCCTATTGATATAGTAGATTACATAAATTGATTTTCAAATGGGGAACTGGCCTTGTGTAACTGGAATAAATCCCACTTTGTCATTTTGCATAATCCTTTTTGTACTTTGTTGAATTCAATTTGCTAATATTTTGTTGAGGATTTTTTATCTATGTTCATAAAAGATATTGACATGTAGTATTCCTTTTGTAATGTCTTTATCTGTTTTTGCTATTGGTGTAACGCTGGCATTATAGAGTTAGGAAATATTCTGTTTTTATTTTCTGGAAGAGAAGGTAAAGAATTGGTTGTTTCTTTCTTAAATGTTTGTTAGAATTCACCAGTGAAGCCATCTTGGTCAGACACTCTGTTTTAAAAGACTGTTAGTTATTTGTTCAATTTCTTTAATATATATATAGGCCAATTTGATGATCTGTTTCTGCTTTTGTGAGAGCTTTGGTAGTGTGCCTTTTTCATGGAACTGGTCCATTTCATCTAAATTATCAAATTTGTGGACCTAGAGTTGCTCATATTTCTTTATTGTCATCTTAATTGAGAAAAATCCATGGGTTCTGTGGTGAAGACACTTCCTTCATTCATGGTATTAAAGTAATCTGTGCATTCTTTTTTCTCCATTAGTCTAGCCAGGGGTTTATCAGTTGTATTGATCATTTTGAACAGCATTCAATGTTGTGAAATTTTTCTTCTGACTTACTGATTTTACTTGCAGTGATATCTACTCTAACTTTTACTAATTTTTCTTCCATTAGCACTAGGATTAAGTCACTCTTCTTTCTTAGGTGCAATCTTAGATTATTGATTTTAGATTATTCTTCTTTATAGCATACACATTCAATGTTATAATTTTTCCTCTAAACACTTTTTTTGTGGCATTCCATAAATCTTGATTAGCTCTATTTTCATTTCACTTAGTTCAAATTATTTAAAAATTTATTTTGAGGATTTGTAAAAAATTTGACCCATATGTTATTCAGGATTTTATTTTTCAAACCTCAAATATTTTAGGATTTTCCAACTGTCTTTTTGTTATTAAATTCTAATTTAATTCTATCATGGTCTTAAAATATATTTCATATGATTTTTATTCTTTTAAATTTCTAAGGTATTTTTATGGCCAAAATTTTAACTTTCTAGGTGAGTATTGCTTTTGAGCTTAAGAAGAATATGTAGTCCACTGTTTTTGAAAGCATTATTCTATAAATATCAAATAGATCCTGTTGTCTAACTGTGGTGTTTATTTCAACTATACCTTTACTGATTTTCTGCTGGATTTACCTATCAATTACTGAATGATAATAAAGTCTACAACTCTAGAAGAAAAATTATCTACTTCTCTTTGCTTTTCTATCAGTTTTTATCTTATGTATTTTAATGATTTTTTTAAAATTACATACATGTTAATGATTTTTATGTCTTTTTGGAGAATTAATTCCCTTATCATGATGTAATACTCTGGCAATTTGTACATAATTTTGCTTCATGGTTAGTATATTATTCTCATTTTCTTTTGATTAATGTTAGTGTGGTATATGTTTCTCCACACCCCCTCCTTTTTCTCAAACCTATTTTCCTCTTTAATTTAAAATGAGTTCTTTTAGGCCTTTTTTAAAAAAATTATTTTGAAAATTTTAAAAACCTGAAAATTTTTTTGTCTTTTAGTTGCATTTAGACAATTCACATTAAAATTGCCTACTGATATATTTTGATTAGTTTCTACCATGTTTATAATTGTTTTATATATACTGCACTTGACTTTCTTTTTATATTTTCTTTTTATTCCTTTTTTTAGTTGAGCATTTTCTATGATTATACATTTTCTCTTCTCTTAGCATATTGAGTACAATTCTTTTAAAACCTTTTTGGTTTCTAACCTAGAATTTGCAATGTATATTTACAACTATTCTAAGCCCACCTTCAAGTAATACTATTCCAATGTCATGGGTAATGACGATTGTGCATTCTTTTTATATTTACACAATAGTTACAAACTTTGTAACAGAGTTTTCCCATTTTCTCCCTTCTATCCCATTTAAATTGCTGTGGCTTCTTTTGCTTATCCATATATTATTATCACTCAATACATTGGCATTCTTATCTATTAAGAAGTTTAAAATAAATGATTTTATTTTACCTATGTTTATTCTTCTGCCACCACTGTTCCTTTAGTAGTTCCCATTTTTGCCTATGTATTTCCCTTCTATCTCAATAACTTCTTTTAATATTTCTTACAGGGTGAATCTTCTGACAATAAATCCTATCTTTTCTGTTTGTTTGAGAAAGTCTATTTATTCTTGACTTCTGAGGATAATTTCTCTGGATATAAAATTCTAGATCAGTGGTTCTGTTTTCCTTTCTACTCCTTACATACTTTACTCCACTTTCTTCTCTTTTGCCTAGTTTTTAATGGAAGGTTCACTTTGTATTCTTGTTACTTGTTTCTCCATAGGTAAGGTATATTTTTTTCTCTTGGGCTTTTGGCTTTTTTTTTTTTCTGGTTGTCTTTGGTTTGCTGTTATTACAGTGTTATTTGCCTACATGTGGGGATTTTGTTTACTTTTTATATGTTCCTTGCTTGATGTTACCTGAACTTATAGATCTATTGTTTGGTGTCTGCCATTAATTCTGGAAAGTTTTCACCCATTATTAATTTAGATACTTCTGCTTTTTTCTCTCATTCTCCCTGTAATATGTAATGATTGTGCATATGTAACATTTTATATTTCTCACACATTTCTTGCATATTCTGTTTTACATTTTATCTTTTTTTTCACTTTGCATTTCCTTTGAGAAGTTTCTATTACATATGTTCAAGCTTATTGATTCTTTCTAGTCTACAGATGAACCCATCAAAGAAAGTCATCATTTCTGTTACAGTGTTTTGATTTTTAAAATTTCATTTTTATTTTTTATACAGTTTCCATCTCTCTGCTTACTACTTATTCTTATAGTTCACATACCTTTTCCACAGAGTATATAAACTATTAATCATGGTTATTTAAATTTCCTATTTGACAGTTCCAAAATCTGTGTCAATATCTGAGTCTGTTTCTAATGCTTGTTTTGATTCCTCAGATACTGTGTTTTTCTTGCCTTTAATATACTTTGTACTTTTCTGTTGGAACCTGGATATAATATATTGAGTAATAAGAACCAAGGTAAAGATATCTTTATTGTGAGCTTTAATGTTAATCTAGCTGGAACTAGAATGTGTTTAATACTTTCTGTATATCTAGGTACCAAAGGCTACAGTTTCATTCAGGGTTATTTATTTATTTAAGTCCTATCTTGTTGTCTCTGGGCTCCCTAAGAGCACCTTCTTAAAGAAAGTCTTTGTCTTCCAGCTCTTCCAGTTGTAACCCAGTTATTATACCACAGCCCTGTTGATGTGGTGATAAGAATTGGGAGAGAGGAAACATTCCATAGCATTATGATTAATTTTCAGGTTTCTAGTTGAACTGAAGCCCTGGGTTATGACCTTCAGAAATGTTTCTTAATTTTGCTTCCCTTCTAGGTGAGTCAGGAAAGCTAGTGTGGGTGAAATTTCCTAGTTGCCCTTCTTCCAGGTATACAAGGCTTTTGTATGCAGGTACACCTGGAGAGCAGAACTTCATTATGAAGGGTGTTCCAGGTATATTTCAAATGATTACTCTTATCCTTTCCCTGCCTAAAACCCAAGGGGATGTTTCTTGGTTCTTTAATTCAAGGAACTGATGGTATTCCTGGAGGTATATTTCTTGAAACTATATGTGAGGAGTAGAGGGGTCTAAGACTGTAACCCCTAGGAGTTTTTCATTCCCACCCTAGGGAATTGGTGGTTTGTTAAAATTATTTTTCAAGCATTCCTACCATGTTATGGCTCCAGTGGGTTCTGCAACAATTTAGGTAATCATAGCTGTAATTTTCTATATTCTCCTATCTCTCCAGCTTTGAGGGTGGTAGTTTCCTCTGTGATCTCACTTCTCTAAGGGATCTAAGAAAAGAGCTTTTGTTTTGAAAGAGCATTTTAACCAGATATAAAATTCCAAGTTGACAGTTTTCTCTCTCAGTGCTTTAAAGATGTTTCACTATCCTCTCATTTGATTTGTTTCTAATGAGAAATATATTCTCATCCTTATTTTAGAGCATAGAAGGAGAAATAAAACAAGCTGAGCTCTGAAAAGAGGGATAAAATGCTTTAAAATCACACTAAACATTTGTTTAAAGATGAATTACCACATCTGCAACAAGAAAGATGGGATAATATGTCATTTTGAGGAGGACAACTCTGGCAGATTAAGTACTAGGCTTGGGATGATTTTGTCACCTTAAACACATTTTGGGTCCACAAAAGTGAGTAAAAGGTGAGGTTTAAACATAGATTTCTTCCCATGCTTTCATGGATAAGATGGTGAGAGTCTCTGATACCTGGGGAAAGAAAGAACTCTGCTAAAAGAAGTGATAAAGAAATGTGTGATAAAATATGGTCAGTTTTAGAAGCACTCCCAGTAAGTCAGATATGCAGGCCCTGAGTTGAAGAACATGATAGAAGTGACAGACACGAGAGTGGTGTTAAAAACTCTGGTTTTCTGTGAGAGTAAAACAGCAGAATCCTATAAATCAAGCATAAACTAAATACACTTAATCACAATAGAAACTTGGGAAGTAAGCAGAGTTGTCCCGGAGATTCTGGATGCTTACAAAATTCTTGCATTCGATAATATTTCCAGTTATTTACTTATAAGTGAATTTCCTCAATTACAGGATTAAGTTCCAGGGATTTAAAACAAACTCATAAGCAAAGCTTCTTGGATTAATGACATTAAAGGGCACAACATATTTTATACAACCATTAGTGGCTATTCTGCTAATGAGTTAAATGTTATATACACCATATATAATATAATCATGATATGCTTAATTTGTTATAACATTTTGTTTGATGACAGGGAGTTTGACATAATCTCCACTTTGATCTCCAAAAACTTACACACTAAGAAAGCCTAAGAACTTTGGAGACATAATAAATGTATTATAAATATATAACCTGAAAGCAAAGTATTGTAATATGGTCTTGTTGCATGAAGGCATCCAAGTGAGAAATATTTGTAAGTCCAGAGTAGAGCATAACTCAAGAGGGAAAAGGTCTAAGTGTTTAGATTGGGTTTGCAAATTATGATTCTTTTTGCAGATAGTTTTACTTATTCAACCAAAGTTATTGAAAATCAGATATATCACATACATTTTACTGAGAGAAACAATGATTCCAGATCCATTGCTTATTTGCAAGGACTTTACATTGTGAAGAAATAGAGTAGTATGCAAACAATTAAATATAGAAAACCAGTTTCCCTAATAGGAATAGTTACAGGCTGCCATGAAAGTGCACAAAATATGTGAATGAAAAGGAAGAAAAGAAGGTCATCTGATTGAAATAATAGATGCTAAAATGCAGAATTAAAAACACACGTATTCCCCATCATGCTATGTTTCTCAACATCCAGTTATTGTCAAACTGCCTTTTCAAATTTGGGCCTGAACTATACCAACTGTACTGTTACTTAATATTTTTCTTTACATTGATTTAGTTTTTCATTTAAATCATTTTGCATAACAAGGAATTTTTATTTCTAGAATAAATGGAGGTCAGTTACACACAACATAACCGTATAAAAGGTGAAATAAAAACAGTAATATTTTAGACATTATTTTTAGGTATTATTGTTTTGTCTAGAAAAGACGGAAAACAAGAAGATGGGTAAGAATTTAAGATATATTAAAGAGGGACAAAATTAAACTGAGCTTCTCCTTGACTTAATCAGACCAAAATAATCAAGGTGATTATATCTTTTTGATTTGATGTTTATGTACCACAAACAAAATCCATTGCATATACTTGCTAAAATCATAAATCTCTTTAAAGTGTTCCACATTTTGGTAAAGTCTGGGATATACACAATAAATATCTAGGAAGGGTAAGGTAAATCCTAAAGCTAAAGGAAGGAAAGAAAGAAAGTCTCAGTTTTTAAAATAAAAAACATATTATTTTACTGGAAGTTAGACATCAAATCTAGCCACATACTGAGTACCAGGATCCATCTAATAGCATCTGTGTATTTTCAGGTTACATTCTGACCTTTCTATTATTAGATCCTATATCATTATATTGAATTGAAGTCAGACTTTATGTTATTCCAAGACACTGGTTCTAACTTCCTGAGTGACTCACAGTCCCTTGAGGATAACAGAGTGTAATTCCTCTTATACTGGATATAAATTCACCTGTATCTTTCTCTCAATAACAAATGAATGAAAGTATGTTGTAAGAATAGCCTCAATTTTCTTTAGTTTATAACAAGTAAGACTCAATCCAAGACTTGTGGTTTTTAATTATTTTCAGTCCTTTGGGATCACCTTCCAAATGGAAAACAGTGTGTCCCACTGGGAGTTGCTTGTGAGAACTATAGCCCAAGGGTGCAAAGCAAGTCTATTTTTGGTTTCTCATTGGTTTATATGGTTCTGGAGATCACTATCAGTTTTCTTAGGTTTCTCTTTTCTGGTATAAACATCCTCAGATATTTCAAGCTCTGATTTGGAGTTTATATATATTACCATTATCACTTGGATTGTCCTCATCTACTGGGGGTTTGTTTTCTAATATCTCTCATTATGTGCGGCCATCAGAAAGAATCCCAGTTCGGCAGCTGTCATATGGCCAGAGTAGAGCATGGAATAGCTGCCTTTTCTTGGGAGTTCTATTATCTTTTTTGATTACTACTCTCTAATATTTCATATGATCATTTGTGATACCAAATTTCATTGTTGGCTCGTATGGAAATTGTAGTCAATGGAAACCTTAAAATATTTAATTTTGTTATGAATTGCTGGTTTTCTAAGCTTGGCTCCACATCTGCTGGAATTTCCATACAAAAATTAACGAAAAAGTAGAAAGAAGCTGACAGAAGTGTTGAGAATAAAATAAAACAATGCAGTGAATTTCAAGTGTATGTACATTAAATTATCTATTTATTTAATGTGTATTAAAATACAATTATCAGAGAAATCTGTGGTTTCATAGGTATTTTTAGTTAGAATTAATCTGTTTTAAAAGACAACTGAACCATCAGCTATCAGGAAAATGCAATTCAAAACCACAATGAGATAGTACTTTACATCTGCTAGGAAGGCTGTAATCAGAAAGTCAGATAAGGGGGGAACACGATGGCGGAGGAGTAGGTGGATGTGGAGTACATTTCTCTCCATGGATACATCAGGACTGTACCTTCAGACACAGAAGTGCATGCAGAACATGCGCTGAGAACAGACAGGAGTACTGACCAATGGAAAAGAATTTATAGAACTATGCAAAACTCTGTAGGATGAAGGAACTGGGGGACAAAACAGGAGTGTTAGAAGGACTGGACCTGCTTGGCAGGTGGGGGAAGTGAAACAGGAGTCCAATCCCCACAGAGGGGCAATTGTCTGAATCAGAGGAGAAACACTTAAGGCTGAGAGTGAAACAGCTGATCTGTGGCAGCCTAAATGGAATGAGAATCAGATAGTCCTTGCCGCAGCCCTATATACTCTGGGCAGTAACAGCGGTCTCCTGGAAGGAGCAGCAGCTGGGAGCTGGAGTTAAGGGATTGTGGAGCAATCCCAGGGTAAGCACTGCTGTTGACTGCAGACAGATGGATTGAGAGGATGTGAGGGAGGAGATCATGGTGAGGAGTGAAGTAGAAAAAAGCCAGGTAGCCATGGAAGCAAAGCGATACTGCTGAGTCATGTGTAGGGGGTGGAGCCATCACCATAGCCTCTCTCTCCTCACATGCCAGCATCCGCAACTGAGCAATAGAGAAGCTGGCCCATCGCATGCCTGACGCACTGAACTACAGAGTAGGACCCCACCCAGGGTGTTCCTTTCAGTGACTGATTCGAAGATCTATGGGGTAGGACCTGAGACAGGGCGGCCCCTCTATGTGCCTGACGTGCTGATCAACAGAGAAAGACCCCAGGTGAGGGATCCCTCTAAGTGCCTGGACAGGCAGAGCTACAGAGAAAGACTGGCCACAGAGGCCTTCTGATCACCAGCTACAAGAGGCTCAAAAAAAGACTCTGATAGGGCCATAACTCTTGCAGCAGAGGCAGTCCGTATCCCTGCACACTTGGCACTCCCAGGGTCCCCGCAAGCCAAGTAGGTGCACCACCTTCACGCTCAACTCTCACTGGGGCAGAACTGCCACAGGCAAAAAAAAAAAAAAAAAAAAAAAAAGTCTTGTGTTTATGCATGTAGGGTCACTTTGGTCATTTCTGACTCTTTGCGATCCTGTAGACTGTGGCCTGCCAGGCTTCTCTGAGAGGGGGTTCTCCAGGGAAGAATACTGGAGTGTATTGGACAAGATTGGTTGCCATAACCCTCTAGAGCACTATATTTCCTGCTGCCCTTAGCCGCCAACCCCCCTGAATACCCAGTGCTGCCAGAACCCCTGCAACCCAAGGAGCTGCACCACCTCCATACCTGGCCCTCACAGGGACAAACTCAAGTCCTCCAGCGCAGATTCAGGAGCAAAGCCCAGTGGACAATCCACATGCAGAGGTAGAAATAAAACCACAATTGAAACCTAGGGGTAGCATGACTAAGGAAGAAGACCCAAAACCTTCCCACCAGCTGTACAAACTGCAGATTAAACCCATATGATCAACTAAGCAGACTGTGTCTATGGAATATATAAAAGGCCACTGAGAGCTCCCACAAAAGAAAATGCACTAGCCCTGATAGCTGTGGACATTGGAGACAAGAACACACAGGAGTAGGATCAGGTTAGAATCTGAGCTGACCCCACAGCAGGTCAAGAGATCAGCACAGTGTTGGAGGGCATCCTAGGGAGGTGAGGTGAACTGCGATTCCCAGCACAGAAAAGGACTCCGACAGCAGAGACTCACAAAAAACATTTATTATTCTTAATTTTTGACTGGTTCTGTAGAGTCTTTTGGATTTTTTTCCTTTTTTTCTCCCTCTGTTTTAGTTGTCAGTTTTATCAGCACTAAGAAACCCAGTTAAGCTTTTGAGCTTTTTTGTTTCCTCAGTCATATTTTTTATTGTTGTCATAAACCTCTGCCTCTATGTTGGGCTTTTGCAGTTCTGCGAAGTTTTCCTTTCTTCTTCTCTTTTTTAAATTTAAATTTTTTTAACCTATTATTATTTTTTCCTACATTTGTTCCTTTGCTTTTCCTACTGTTCGTTTCCCTTGCAGTTAATCTTTAATGTATATGAATCTACCTCTCCTTAACTTTGCACATCTTTTGCACATCTTTCTTTCTTTTCTTTCTCTCCTTTCCTCTCAACATATCTGTTAGTTTTATTTTCATTGATTTATTCCCCAATTGGCACCTTGTTTTAGTTTTGTTTTCCAGTTTGCACTTTAATTAGTTTGATTCTGGTGGATATAATTTTTGATATTCTTTGTACGTCAGGTCAATCTATTGTACCTTAATTTTTTGAACTGTTTTGATTTTGCTTATGGGTGGATATGTATATGTGTATATTCACGCACATTTTCTATTGTTGTTATAAACCTCTGCCTCTACATTGGCCTTTTGCAGTTCTGTGGAATTTTTCTCTACCACCCCCCCTTTTTTTCTTTCTTCTTCCATTTTTTTCTCTTTTCTCTTTTTTAAAATTTTAATTTTTTAAACCTATTATATTTTTTCTATATTTATTCCTTTGCTTGCCTTTCCTTCTGTTTTTTCCTCTTACAGTCAGTCTTTAATGTGTATAAATCTTCTTCATCTACCTCTATTTAAGTTTGCATATCTATTCTTTCTTTCTTTCCTTTCCTTTCAATATATTTGTTAATTTTGTTTTTATTGCTTTCTTCCCCACTTGGCACCTTGCTTTAGTTTTGTTTTCCAGTTTTGCTTATTTCAGTTTTGTTCCTAACTGGTAAACATAATTTTTGATTTCCTTTGTTTTCCAGATCAATCTACTGTACTTTATTTCTGTTGGACTGTTTTCACTTTGCTCATGGATGTATATGTATATATTCTATTATTTTAGTTATTATTTGCCTGATTTTGTAACTGGCATTTGTCTGAGGTTCATCTTTGGTTTCTTGATTTTGGATATTTGTTTTAATCTCACTTAATGCAATAACAAATCACTTGTGGAATCTTCCTTCCTGACCAGAGATCAAGCCTTGAGCTTTTGGAGTTGGGGCACTGACTCCAAGACCCTAGACTACCAGAGAACTAACCCTAGGGAGTATCAAATAATGAGAACTCACACACACAAAAAAACACTTGAATACAAGACCCAGCATCATCCAACCACCAGTAGCACCCTGTGCAGGACACCTCATCTAAAAAACAGAACAATACAAACCCAATCATCAGCAGACAGGATTACCACCTCGCTCGGCCTTGCCAATCACAGGCAAAACAAACAAACAAAATCTCAATCAGCATAAATCTCACCCTATGGGAAGCTCACACAAACCACTGGACCAACTTTAGGAGGGCAGAAACTA
This sequence comes from Capra hircus, assembly GCF_001704415.2. Lineage (NCBI taxonomy): Eukaryota > Metazoa > Chordata > Mammalia > Artiodactyla > Bovidae > Capra > Capra hircus. The sequence continues at coordinate 43,187,924 of NC_030813.1, forward strand.
AAGAAGCAAAGAATTCAACCTTCTTCAAGGAAAGAATTCAACTTTCCTTGAAGCTTAGGAAAAGGAGACCTCAAACACAATAACTAAAAAAAAAAAAAAAAAAAAAAAAAAAAGGAAAATAAAAGGCAGAGAAATACTGCACAAATGAAGGAACAAACTGTTATGCCCAGAGTCCGAGTCCCCAGAACTGAGAGAATAAGACATCCACAGCAATGCAGAAGCATGAAGGGGTTTTATTTCTAGCTCGAGCTAGGGCTCCCACCACATCCAAGTGGTGCAGAGGAGTGGAGGAGCAAGAAGCCCAGAGCCCAGATTTACAGCATTATTTATAGGTTTTAGAAAAGAGAGTTGGCAAGGGCTGATTGGCTGCAGGAGTTTCCTAGTATTTACTAATTGGCTAATCTTTATTGGCTGCAGGGGTTTCCTGGTATTTACTAATTGGCTATTGGCTGCAGGGGGATGTCTTTTACGTCCTGATAAACTCAAACCAGGTTATGGGGAGTATGCTGAGTAGACAAGTCCTGGCATCTGCGGGGATGACCTCACTGGGCAATGACTCAGCCTTTCCCGTGAGTCCTACCTTAGTCCCTGAAGTCTATCATGGCGTTTGTTAGGTCCCAACACAAACTAGAAACACAGAAGTCCAAATAAATGAAAAGGAAATAGGAAAATTACCTGAAAAAGAATTTAGTATAATGATAGTAAAGATGATTTAAAAAAAAAAAAAAAAACCTTGAAAACAGAATGGAGAAAATGCAAGAATTAATTAACAAAGACCTAGAAGAATTAAAGAATGAACATACAGAGACAAACAACACAATTACTGAAATTAAAAATACTCTAGAAGGAATCAACAGAATATCTGAAGCAGAAGAACAAATCAGTGAGCTGGAAGGTAAAATGGTGGACATAACTTCTGAAGAGCAGAATAGAGTAAAAAGAATGAAAAGAGCTGAAGCAGTCTCATGGACCTCTGGGACCATATCAAACTCACAAACATTCTAATTATAAGGGTCCCAGAAGAAGATGAGAAAAAGAAAGGGTATGAGAAATTTTTTGAAAAGATTATAGTTGAAAATTTCCCCAACATGGAAAAGGAAATAGTCAATCAAGTCCAAGAGATACAAAGAGTCCCATGTAGGATAAACCCAAGCAGAAACAAGCCAAAGTGAAGTCCCTCAGTTGTGTCCGACTCTTCACGACCTCATGGACTGCAGCCCAGCAGGCTCCTCCGTCCATGGGATTTTCCAGGCCAGAGTACTGGAGTGGGGTGCCACTGCCTTCTAATCAAACTAACAAAGACTAAACACACAGAAACAATATTAAAAGCAGCAAGGGAGAAGCAACAAGTAACATACAAGGGAAACCCCATATGCTTAACAGATGATTTTTCAGCAGAAACTCTGCAGGCCAGAAGGGAGCTGCAGGATATATTTAAAGTACTGAAAGGGAAAAATCTACAACCAAGATTACTGTACCCAGCAAGGATCTCATTCAAAATTAATGGAGAAATAAAAAGCTTTTCAGACAAGCAAAAGTTAAGAGAATTCAGTACCACCAAACCAGCTTTACAACAAATGTTAAAGGGATTTATATAGTCAAGAAATACAACAGAAGGAAAAAATCTACAAAATCAACCCCAAACAATTAAAAAATGGCAATAGGACCATGAAAGTGAAAGTGAAGTCACTCAGTCGTGTCCAACTCTTTGCGACCCCATGGACTGTAGCCCACCAGGTTCCTCCGTCCATGGGATTCTCCAGGCAAGAATACTGGAGTGGGTTGCCATTTCCTTCTCCAGGGCATTTTCCCGACCCAAGGATCGAACCCAGGTCTCCTGCATTGCAGGCAGATGTTTTATATCAATAATTACTTTAAATGTAAATGGATTAAATGCTCCAACCAAAAGAAACAGACAGGCTGAATGGATACAAAAACAAGACCCTGTTTTGTTTTTGCTGTCTACAAGAAACCCACTTCAGAATTCAAAACACATATAGACTGAAAGTGAGAGGATGGAAAAATATATTCCATACAAATGGGAAGCAAAAAAAAGCTGCTGTAGCAATTCTCAAATCAGACAAAATAGACCTTAAAGATTACAAGAGATAAGGAAGGAGATTACATAATGATCAAGGGATCAATCCAAGAGGAAGACATAACAATTGTAAATATCTATGCACCTATCATAGGAGCACCTCAATACATAAGACAAACACTAACAGACACAAAAGGAGAAATTGACGGTAACACAATAATAATAGAAGACTTTAACACCCTGCTCACACCAATGGACAGATCATCAAAACAGAAAATTAATAAAGAAACACAAGTCTTAAATGATACATTAGATGAGATGGATCTCATTGATATCTTCAGGACATTCCATCCAAATACAGAAGAATACACCTTCTTCTCAAGTGCACATGATACATTCTCCAGTATAGACCACATCTTGGGTCACAAATCAAACCTTAATAAATTTAAGAAAATTGAAATTATGTCAAGTGTCTTCTCTGACCACAACATTATGAGACTAGATGTCAATTACAAGAAAAAAGCTGTAAGAAACACAAACACATGGAGATTAAATGATACATTTCTAAATAAACAACAGGTTAGTGAAGAAATCAAAAGGGAAATGAAAAAAATTTCTAGAAACAAATGACAATGAAAACCTGACAAATCAGAACCTATGCTGCTGCTGCTAAGTCACTTCAGTCGTGTCCGACTCTGTGTGACCCCATAGACAGCAGCCCACCAGGCTCCCCCATCCCTGGGATTCCCCAGGCAAGAACACTGGAGTGGTTGCCATTTCCTTCTCTAATGCATGAAAGTGAAAAGTGAAAATGAAGTCACTCAGTCTTGTCCGACTCTTCACGACTCCATGGACTGCAGCCTACCAGGCTCCTCCATCCAGGGGATTTTCCAGACAAGAGTACTGGAATGGGGTGCCACTGCCTTCTCCAAATCAAAACCTATAGTATGCAGCAAAAGCAGTCCTCAGAGGGAAGTTTATAGCTATACAATCTTACTTCAAGAAACAAGAACAACATCAAAAGGAAAACTGGAAAAAGAAGAACACACACAAAAAAAACCCAAAATTCATAGAAGGAAAGAAATCATTAAAGTATGAGCAGAAATAAATGAAAAAGAAATGAAAGAAGCAATAGTAAAGATTAATAAAACTAAAAGCTGGTTCTTTGAGAAGATAAAATTGACAAAACATTAGCCAGACTTATAAAGAAAAAAAGAAAGAAGAATCAAATCAACAAAATTAGAAATAAAGAAGGAGAGGTTACCATAGACAATGCAGAAACACAAAGGATGTAAGAGACTATTAGGAACAACTATATGGCAATAAAATAGATAACCTGGAAGAAATGGACAGATTCTTGGAAAAGTTCAATTTTCCAAAACAGAACCAGGAAGAAATAGAAATTATGAACAACCCAATTACAAGCAGTGAAATTAAAGCTGTGATCAAAAATCTCCCAAAATACAAAAGCCAGGAGCAGATGGCTTCACAGGAGAATTTTATCAAACATTTAGTGAAGAGCTAATGCCTATCTTTCTAAAACTCTTTCAAAAAATTGCAGAGGAAGGAACACATCCAAACTCATTCCACGAGGCCACCATAACCCTGTTACTAAAACCAGACAAAGACAACACAAAATAAGAAAACTACAGGCCAATGTCACCGATGAACCTAGAGGCAAAAATTCTCAACAAAATTTTAACAAACAGAATTCAGCAACTCATCAAAAAGCTCATACACCATGATCAAGTTGGGTTTCTTCCAGGGATGCAAGGATTCTTCAATATATGGAAATCAATCAATGAGATACACCTTATTAACAAATTGAAAGATAAAAACCATATAATCATCTCAGGAGGTTCAGAAAAAGACTGACAAAATTCAGCACCTATTTATGATTAAAACTCTTCAAAAAATGGGCATAAAAGGAAACTACCTCAACAGAGTAAAGGCCATATATAATAAGCCTATGGCAAACATTATTCTCAATGGTTAAAAACTGAAAGAATTCTCCCTAAGATCAGGAACAAAACAAAGGTGTCCACTTTCACTACTATCATTCAACGTAATTCTGGAAGTCCTAGCTATAGCAATCAGAGAAGAAAAAGAAATGAAAGGAATCCAGATTGGAAAAGAAGCAAAGCTTTCACTGTTTGCAGATGACATGATAGTGTATATAGAAAACCCTAAAGATAGTATCAGAAAATTACTAGAGCAGACCAGTGAATTTACCAAAGTTGCAGGATACAAAATCAATACACAGAAATCACTTGCATTTCTATATACTAACAAGAAAAAATCAGAAAGAGAAATTAAGGAATCAATCCCATTCACCATTGCAACAAAAGAATTAAATGTCTAGGAATAAACTTACCTAAAGAGACAAAAGAACTGTACACAGAAAGTTATAAGACACTTATGAAACAAATCAAAGATGGCATAAACAGATGGAGAGATATTCAATATTCCTGGGTAGGAAGAATCAATATTGTGAAAATGACTATACTACCAAATGCAATCTACAGATTTAATGTGATCCCTATCAAATTATGAATGGCATTTTTCCCAGAAATAGAACAAAAAATTTCACAATTCATATGGAAACACAAAAGACCCCGAATAGCCAAAGCAGTCTGGAGAAAGAAGAATGGAGCTGGAGGAATCAACCTTCCTGACTTCACATTATACTACAAGGCTACAGTCATCAAGACAGGATGGCACAAAAACAGAAATACAGACCAATGGAATAAGACAGAAAGCCCAGAAATAAACTCATGCACCTATGGTTACCTTATTTTTGACAAAGGAGGCAAGAATATACAATTGGGCAAAGACAGCCTCTTAAATAAATAGTGCTGGGAAAACTGGACAGCTACATGTAAAAGAATGAAATTAGAACATTTCCTAACACCATACACAAAGATAAACTCAAAATGGATTAAAGACCTAAATGTAAGACCAGAAACTATAAAACTCTTAAAGGATATCATAGGCAGAACACTTGACATAAATCAAACCAAGATCCTCTATGACCCACCTCCTAGAATAACAGAAATAAATCAAAAGTAAACAAGTGGGACCTGATTAAACTCAAAAGCTTTTATCCAGCAAATGAAACTATAAGCAAGGTAAAAATACAACCCTCAGAATGGGAGAAAATAATAGCAAATGAAACAACCGACAAAGGATTCGTTTCCAAAATATACAAGCAGCTCATACAACTCAGCAGCTCGTACAACTCAATACAAGAAAAACAAACAACCGAGTCAAAAAGTGGGAAAAAGACCTAAACAGACATTTCTCCAAAGAAGACATACAGATGGCTAACAAACACATGAAAATACGCTCAACATTGCTCATTATTTGAGAAATGCAAAGCAAAACTACAATCAGATATCACCTCACATTGATCAGAACGGCCCTCGCCAAAAAGTCTACAAACAATAAATGCTGGAGAGGGTATGGAGAAAAGGGAACACTCTTGCACTGTTGGTGGGAATGTAAATTGATACAGCCCCTATGGAAGACAGTATGGAGTTTCCTTAAAAAACTAGGAATAAAACCACAATATGACCCAGCAATCCCATTCCTAGGCATATACCCTGAGGAAACCAAAATTGAAAGAGACACATGTATCCCATTGTTTATTGCAGAATGATTTACAATATTAGAACATGGAAGCAACCCAGTTGTCCATCAACAGATGAATGACTAAAGAAGTAGTGGTACATCTACACAATGGAATATTCCTCAGCCATAAAAAGAATGCATGTGAGTCACTTGTAATGAGGTGGATGAACCTAGATCCTATTATACAGAGTGAAGTGAGTCAGAAAGAGAAAGATAAATACTGTATTCTAATGCATATATATAGAATCTAGAAAATGGTACTGAAGAATTTATTTACAGGGCACCAGTGGAGAAAGAGACATAAAGAACGGACTTAAGGACATGGGGAAGGGGGAGGAGAGGGTGAAATGGAAAGAGTATGGAAAGAGTAACAAGGAAACTTACACTACCATATGTAAAATGGATTTCCAATAGGAATTTGCTGTATGGCTCAGGAAACTGAAACAGGAGCTCTGTGTCAACTTGGAGGAGTAGGATGGGGAGGGTAATGGAAAAGAGGTTCAAAAGGGAGGGAGATATATGTATACCTATGGCTGATTCATGTTGAGGTTTGACAGAAGACAGCAAAATTCTGTAAAACAATTAACCTTCAATGAAAAATATATAAACAACAACAAAAAAACTTGAAAGTGTTCTAAAATTATTATTTTCCTGATCATAGGGTTGGAAATGTTGAAATATTTCAGAATATAACCTAAGGAATGACATCAGTGTTAATAGAACTAGTTTTTGTGTTTTATTGATTTTTAAAATAAAACTCCAATGTTTTTTCTTAAAAAAAAAAGAGTCAGATAATAACAAATATTGTTGAGGATGTGGCAAGATTGGTATCTTAAACACTATTGATGAGAATATTAATATTAATATTTTAAAATTATTAATTTTAATAGTCTGGTAATTCCTCAAAAGATTAAACATAGAGTTACTCTATGACCCAGCAGTTTTACCCCTAGATATGAAAGAAAAATAAGAACATATGTCTACACAAAAACTTGTACGTGCAAGATAATAGCAGTAAAACGCATATCAGACCCAAAGTAGAAACAACTCAAGTATTGTCAAGGTTTTCAAGGGAAATAGTGACTACTAATGAATATAGAATTTCTTTTGAGAATAATAAAATATTTTAAAATTGATTTTATAGCCCTTAGGTGATCTTAGGTGAAGTCGCTCAGTCGTGTCCGACTCTCTGCGACCCCATGGACTGTAACCTACTAGGCTTCTCCGTCCATGGGATTCTCCAGGCAAGAATACTGGAGTGGATTGCCATTTCCTTCTCCAGGGGATCTTCCCGACCCAGGGATCGAACCCAGGTCTCCCTCATTGGAGGCAGATGCTTTAACCTCTGAGCTTTGTAGCTCTGCATGTACTCAAAATACACTGAATTTTACACCTTAAATGGGTAAATTATATGATATGTGAATTATACCTCAAAAAGTCATAAAATGGGAGTTGATTTTAAGTTGATATATACTGATATAACAGAAATATAATATGTATACTATGAATTCAGTGAATAGGTAGTATACTTTTGTAACAGTTCAGAGATATTTCACTGCAAGTGAAATAAAACCCAAATAGTTGTGGTCTAACAAGTGGCCCCAGAGAAGGCAATGGCAACCTACTCCAGTACTCTTGCCTGGAGAAACCTAGGGACGGCGGAGCCTGGTGGGCTGCAGTCCCTGGGGTTTCAAAGAGTCAGACACTACTTTGTAGCAGTTGTAGCAGCAACAAGTGGCCCAATCAAGGAGGTATTAATATTTCTACATAAGAAGAGTTGCTGGTGTTTGGTGGCTCAGATTTTGGTTCACTTGCTTGAATTCTACCAACAAAGACCCAAGTATCATTTTGCTTTTCAATTTGTGGTGTGTTAATGGTTCATCCTTAAGCTCATGGTTGCAAAGGGGCTGCCATATGTCAAAATGCTCCAGGTTATCCATACATTGTCTCCTTCCTGTTCATCTGAATGAGAAGGAAGGAATTCATGAACCTATACAGGTGAGTCACTGCTCAGAAGGTGTCCACTCAGAATAGCCCAATCAGGAATAGCCACACTGGACTTTGTGAGAATGAGGAATAATCTTTGTTTGCTAAGCTACTGAGCCTTAAATTTTTACTTTTTTCCATGACAGCATGTAGCCTTCTTTAACCAGTGCAGCATGGGAAATACGAGTAGGGAAGTAAGTAAGTAGGGAAGTAAGTAAGTTCTTCTGCTTTGAATATTTTCCTTGATATCACGAGGTAGGCTTTGACCAAATTTTACCACTTTTGTCACTAAGATGATTTTTTTCTTTCTGGAATAGTGAATATGATAAAGCTTGCTTCTCCTAATCTTCCCCACTTTATTTTTCCAGGGCATCATTTTTCTTTATTAATAAAGTCCAGCTCTTAGAACATTGCCCAGAATCTAGAAGACATGTGATAAGCAAATGGTGAAACAAAGAAGGAAGAAAGGAAGGTGATGATATATCATGAGTTGAGCATATCAAGGCAAGGAAACATCATGGTCAAGAAGACTAATTCTGGAGCCAGGTTTTCTTGCTTCAAAAATTCAGTTCTTAAATAAATATTTACTAGCTGTTTGGTCCTGGAAAAATAACCTCTCCATGCATTCTCTTCCTCATCTCTAAAATAGTGAGAATAATTGTGCCTGTATCAAAAAACTGTTCTGAGGAAGTAAGCTGTATGTAACATTCTCAGAACAGACTTGGCATTTAGCAATGTTATTAATATATAAGTGTTAGCAATTATTATTATGGTGTGAAATCCAGAAGTACTCTTTCTATCTTGATTCCAATAGAATATTCCATGGAGTTTCTTATAAATCAATCTCTCCTCTTGTTATACCAATGAAGTGTTATTCACCCAGTCATCTCTGACACTTTACAACCCCATGGACTATAGCCCACAAGACTCCTCTGTCCATGGAAATCTCCAGGCAAGAACACTGGAGTAGGTTGCTATTTCCTTTTCCAGGGGATTATCCAACCCATGTAAGGAACCTACCTGGGTCTCCTGCATTGCAGGGAGACTCTCGCCATCTGAACTCTTTATAACTCTATGACTAGAGCGCACCAGGCTCCTCTGTCGTGGATTCTCCAGGCAAGAATACTGGAGTGAGTTGCCAAGCCCTCCTCCAGGGGATCTTCCTAAACCAGGGATTGAACCCATGTCTCTTACCTCCTGCATTGGCAGGTAGGTTCTTTACCACTAGAGCCACCTGGGAAGCCCTGTTACACCAACAAAGCTGTAACATAAAATAGGTAATGAAAATAGTATTTCTAAAATTTTAATCATACATGTTCACTATATGTAAGTGTATTTCCCTTTCTTCACTCTGTCTACAATTAAAGCTATATTGTCAGGTTTAGGGCCTCCAGAAAAAGAGAGAATAAGCACTGTAAAGTCATCACCAGAAAGTAAGAGAAAAAAAGAAAACTGGTCCTGCTGGCTGGCAACTGTAGGAAGGAAAAGGAAGAGTTAGTAGGAAAAAGTCTGATTGTCTTCCCAGAGGAAAGAGAGATGGTAACCAAAGGAAAGATAAAAGCAACAGTGCTTTGATGAGCTCCTCCTTATGTTCCTCGGAGTTCTCTGTGTTGTGTGGCCCTCTTCCAACCTGCAGAGGCAGAATGAGCAGAGGTGGGCCAGAGTGAGCCCAGGGTAATAATCCAGAGCTGGACACTGAGATCCCAAGTGGAAAGAGCCTGTAATAGGTCTGGAGACGAAGAGAGCTCATGGACTGGTTAGGAAACCTAACAAGGAGTGTACAGTGACAGGAGGATATCACACTATGTCTGAGGCAACTGAGCAGCACCCAGACCAGGGATGGTCTAGTTGTCACAGTCTGGACTCTGGAGGCAGCACTAGGGAGAAGTAAGATGGGGCTGAGAACCTGATCAAGTCAAACAAACAGAACAAAAGAGCCCCAGTAGCAGACAGCAGCAGCACAAACCACAAGGGACCCCAGATATGGAGGCTGATGCACATTTCAAAATATGCCTGACAATGCTCACTCAGAGACTAGCTCCCTGGATGTGGAGAACTGGAGCCAGAGGTGAGATATCACTTCATCATCAGCACCTACAGGCTGAAAGCTCTCTCCTGTTCTCAGACACTATCTTGGTAAAGAGCAGAGGATAGGAAGGTGATCTTGATGGGATATTTGCAAGATAGAGATGAGCTTAAGTTAAGGAAGAGGAGTATATTTACAGTTAATAGGTTTTGTAAACCTTCCTGACTATCCATTGATCAAGGTCTTCTGAAATTGATTACATTTTTACAGAAAAATAAAGTTCTTTTTATTATTCATTTATTTGCTTGTTTAACCTCTGTTATAAAAATGTGGTTGATTTAAAGTACTTATTTCATATACTTGTATTTAACTTTCAGATTCATTTTATTGAAGGCTGATAGAACAAAGTAACACTCCTTTTTTACACCTTTCTTGAGGCATCTGGATATTACTTTCTCATTGTCAAACAGGAAGCAGGCCTGATGGTAGATCGATCAGTCAGTCAGTCAAGTCTCTTCAGTTATGTCTTTGTGACCCAATGGACTGTAGCCCACCAGGCTCCTCTGTCCATGGGATTTCCTAGGCAAGAATACTGGAGTGAGTTGCCATTTCCTACTCCAGCGGATCTTCCTGATCCAAGGATTGAACACTCCTCTCTTTCCTCTTGCCTCCTGCATTGGCAGGCGGATTCTTTACCACTAGCACCACCTGGAAAGCCCCACAGCCGGCAAAGCCCCTGGAGAGAGAGAGCTAAAGGAAAGGTATTGTGTGTGCTGCCTCCAAGGCAGGAAGACGGCTGGTCCCACGTGGAGGGATGGGAGAGACCAAAAGAAATGACAGTTCACAGAAAAAACCCAAGGATGAGATCCTTCCTTCTCCAAATAAGACTGGAGAAGATTCTGGAGAACTGAGATATGGTGGCAGTGGAGATGAGGACCTGTTGAACCAATAGTGCTAGCCCCACCCAGCAGGAAGCAGGGCCCACAGGACAAGACAGGTGGGGAGAAGCAGGAAGGCTGTGGAGCAGAATAAGCCACTTGCTCCTCTGAGCTCCTAGAGTGAGTCTGGAAAGTGGATCTGCTACAAAGAATGTTCCTTGAGGGAGATTTTCAGCTTTTGAGGTAATCTATAGATTTAATATTTTTTCCATTATATTCTATTGATTAAACTTCTGTGATAAATTTATGTTTCTTATGTTTGCAAGCAGAGAGCTTCAATATAACCTGGTAGATATTATTTTAGCTCAGCTTGGTGAGAACTTTGCAAATTGAATTGTAAAAATCTCTTTCAAAAATGATGCATTAAAAAATCTCTAGACTCTTAGAACATAGTTCTCATTGAAAATATTAAACTGTTGATACAGTATTACTACCTACTAATACAAATGAATGCTAGCAGATACACTATTTGAATGCATAGTAGTTAAATACTAGACTTGCCTTGGAGTTAGTGAGTTCATTTTTTGAGATCCACTTTAAAGTCAGGATATAAATTAGATAAAAGCTTATAACATCAATATATAAGTTGCACCACTAATGCTAATAGAGAAAAAGTTGGAAACAATCTAGCAGATATTATACATATATATATAAACTATTTATATACACATGCATATTTTACATACAAATATTAATATATTTACATATATGGGCATCCCCAATGGCTCACCAGAAAAGTATCTGCCTGCAGTGTAGGGGACACAAGCATGATCCCTGGGGTGGGAAGATCCCCTGGAGGAGGAAATGGCACGCCACTCCAAGATTCTTGCCTGCAAAATCCCATGGACAGAGGGCTTGGCAGGTCATAGTCCATGGTGTCACAAAGAGTCAGATGCAACTGAGCACACACAAATGAAGGAACTGAATACACTCCCCTGTGCTATGCAATAGGACCTTGTTGTTTATCCCTTCTGTATATAACAGTTTGCATCTGCTAGTCCCAAACTGAATCCAACCATCCCCTGCCCCCTTCCCCAGCTTCAATTTCCTTTTAATACCTCTTGAATAATTTCCTCTCTTTCCAGAAACCCTCCTTCTGTCCAGGAAGAAATAGCATATTCTACAATGATGTTCTAATGTATCTACGCATGAATTTATACTTATCGTCTGATACAGTGAAATAAGAGAAGATGCACTTATTACAGGAAGTAATTTTCTGTACTTGGCATGTGACTTACTGATTCCTGTTATGGTTTGACTGAGGCTTATATGTGAAATAAATGTATATTTTTTAAACCAGTTTCCCTTCTAATCTGATTGAATTATTTATTAAAAATTGAATGGTTAATAACTGAGAGACTCAAAAGAGTCACTTATTTTAGATTCTAAAATTTATCTGACTGGTTTTTCTTTTGAATACCTTGTTCTTCCTAATGGCATTTCCCTAATATTAATGCTGAACTGAAACCAAAAATAGCAAGAGGGTAAGGACTCAGAATAGCAGGAACTGAGAAGATCAGCGTAATCAGCAAATTAGGGCTATGTACAAATCATGCAATTGGCATCATGGGAGCAGCAAGGACCTGCCATGTGGAGAAGAGAACACTCGACGTTGATAACTTTGATTAGCATTTACATTGATCGCATAATTCAGTCACTGCCAGGATGTTTCATGATACTAATAAATAAAAGATGACACTCTTTAAGAATGGTGGCTTCTATAGTATAGTAGCCAGAGACTGCTGAAATGCAGGGTGAGGTGATACTTATTTCACCAGAATTCTCTTGATGGAGCTCTGACTGGGAGGGTGGGAGAGATGTTGCTAGAAATCTCAGGTGGATTTATTCAGCAAATAGTTTTATTTCCAAGATCTGGAGCTCCTCCATTTCTGTGCGTTAATATCCTAAGTCAGCCCCTCCAGCAAACCAGTGTCCTCCTGGTTCTCTGCTTGTTTAGCTTCAGGTCATCCTGGGTAGTATTTCATGCTCTAAGCCTTAGTTGATTCCTTCTTTCTCATAGTAAATGAAACCCTTATCTATAGTTCTTTACACATCCTAAGTTATGTACTGTATCCTAGAGCATCTCTCTCCCTGCATGTGTGTGTGTGAAAAATTCAAAGCAGTTAAGGACTTCCCCAAATTGCAAGGTCAAGCCCTCTGCTGACTTAAGCCTTTGTCTCTTCCCAGCACACCTCGCTATTCTAACTACTTTAGTTCTTCATTCTCTTGTATTAACTGGCTCTGATGTGGCCATCATAGATAAAGATTACAAATGGTCACAGAAGCATAAAACCTCCTAATTAAAAGTCAGTTTCTAGCGAGCTGGCCTGAAGTGATCCAGTCAGTATGACCTCTCAGAAGTTATACCAAATCTGGGTTTCTTGGATGCTTCCAATGATGAGGAGCTCATTTCTTCTAGTTGCACCTTTGGACAGTCTTTTAAATCAACTCTTAGTGTGTTGAAATCTGTTTCCAGAAGACTTATGATTCTAGCTCTGCATATGGATCCAAATGATAACATTAACTAATCTACACATTGCTTATTACTAATATGTCAGAGCTAGCTCTAAATACTTTAATCACATTCAGTTCAGTTCAGTTCAGTCGCTCAGTCGTGTCCGACTCTTTGCGACCCCATGAATCACAGCACGCCAGGCCTTCCTGTCCATCACCAACTCCCGGAGTTCACTCAGAATCACATTAACTTATATTAACTCAGAGAAATCTCTGAGAAGGTACGAATTAACTTATTTTCAGACAAGGAAGCTGAGCTAAAAGGAGAAATAATTGCCAAAGAGTGGCATAGTAGTAGTAGTGTTAGTTGCTCGGTCGTGGCTGACTCTTTGTGACACCATGGACTGTAGCCTTCCAGGCTCCTCTGTCCATGGGATTCTTCAGGCAAGAATACTGGAGTGGGTACTATTCTCTTCTCTGGGGGATCATCCCAATCCAGGAATCAAACCCAGGTCTCCTGCATTGCAAGCAAGATTCTTTACCATCTAAGACACCAGGGAAGACCAAAATAGCTGGATGTAAAACCAAGAATGTGGCTCCAGTGACATCATACTTAGCCACCCCAACTATTACCCTCTTGTGACCGCTTTTAATGTCTATTTAAACCAGACTTCCACTTTGACATGTAAAACAACCTCTTTCTTTCGTACTTTCAAACTACCCTAAAAGTCAACATAGTTAAGCGTTTTTTTTGCCTTTTTTTTTTTTAACAGACACAGTAAAGTTTAGATAAAAGGCAGGGCATTGGGTAAAGACAGAATGCTCTGGTAAATTTAGGCATTAAGAGTCTATACTAGAATCAGGCTGTCCAAATTCCTAATCTGATTTTGCCTGTTTACTAGCAGCAAAGCACTGGACAAATTATTTCACCTATCTGAATATAACAATATATCTAACTCAGGATTTTTTAGCTTAAATCAAACACTTGGAATATTGCCTGGCACACTGTCAGCACTCAATAAATATTAACCATTATTTTTAATACTGACATGATTAAATAATATTGGTAACTATCCTGTGACAGTACATGCTGCTTAGAAATCATTCAATCTATATTAACTTTTATTATTCAATTTACTACTTTATGTTTTCACACATTTTAAAATATCCAAGGTCATAAAAAAATGAATTTGGAATCTCAGGGTCCATAGCACACCCAGTGGGTAAATTGCTTCAGGTATACCAGGGAGATTTTGTGTTATCCTCCCAGTAAACACCCAGTATCTCCTAACAACTTCGTTTATTGAATCACTTTTTAGGTTCAGTTAAGATACCTGTACCCATTTTTTCTTACTTTAAAATGTCAGAGATTCATCCTCTTTTCTTCAGTTATCTAAAGTGACAACTACCCATAAGTTTTTAACTACCCATAAGTTCTTAAGATGCCCTATCTTTTGTGATTATAATGGCAACACTCTAACATATGTCCTTTCACCTCATTTCACAGCTGAGAAAACTAAGGGTTGGAGAGGCTATCCAAGTAGCTGAGGAAGTAACTCAATGGGAATTCAAAAACCAGATTTTTTATAGCATACTTCATATTTCCAGGTACCATCAGAAAAACAGCTCCCAGCGCCCATCTTAGCTAGAATCCCAGTCATAGAGACTGATACTGTCCTCTCCATCCTGACCTAAAGACCAGGTACATTGAGAATGTGCCTGGAACATCTGTCTTAATGAAATACACTCTAGATATCCAAGACTAAAGATACAGCAAAATAAAGACGCACTATCAGTTCAGTTCAGTTCAGTTGCTCAGTCGTGTCCGACTCTTTGCGATTCCATGAATCGCAGCACGCCAGGCCTCCCTGTCCATCACCAACTCCCAGAGTTCACTCAAACTCATGTCCATCAAGTCAGTGATGCCATCCTGTCATCTCATCCTCTGTCGTCCCCTTTTCCCCCTGCCCCCAATCCCTCCCAGTATCAGAGTCTTTTCCAATGAGTCAGCTCTTCGCATGAGGTGGCCCTAAGTACTGGAGTTTCAGCTGTAGCCTCAGTCCTTCCAATGAACACCCAGGACTGATCTCCTTTAGTATGGACTGGTTAGATCTTCTTGCAATCCAAGGGACTTTCAAGAGTCTTCTCTAACACCACTTTTCAAAAGCATCAATTCTTCAGCGCTTAGCTTTCTTCACAGTCTAACTCTCACATCCATACATGACCACTGGAAAAACCATAGCCTTGACTAGATGGACCTTTGTTGGCAAAGTAATGTCTCTGCTTTTGAATATGCTGTCTAGGTTGGTCACAACTTTCCTTCCAAGGAGCAAGCATCTTTTAATTTCATGGCTGCAATCACTATAATATGGAATAAAAATAAGTATATCCTTAAGACTACAGATAGTGGGATGTACTTATATTTCCACCAAATTAATGGACATTTTGATTACCCATTGACAAGGCCAGATTTCAGATCCAGGAGAAGAGTTTAGTCACTGGGCAGTTGAACTTAGTGAACTACCAAGGTGGTAAGTGGTATAAACTTGCTTATGACCTTCTCCTTATAAATGACAGCCTCCTCTGTCACTCCCCAAGTCTCAAGTATTATGAATGAGAATACTGAAGATTAGAGACCAGAAATAACAGTGTTCAGGCCAAATTAAATGAAGTTGACAGACTTTTCAGGAATTTCAAAATTTACATAAATTACAAACATCTATTTGGGAAAGATCGAGGGCAGGAGGAGAAAGGGGCGACAAAGAATGAGATGGTTGGATGACGTCACCAACTTAAGGACCTGAGTTTGAGCAAACTCTGGGAGATGGTGAAAGACAGGGAAGCCTGGTGTGCTGCAGTCCATGTGGCTGCAGAGAGTCAGATAAGACTTAGCGACTGAGCATCAACAATGAACATCAATGATAGGTATTCTGAAGTTAATTGACTGGTTTGCCCCCAAATATAACTTTATTAGATATTTCTGTGTACCTGAAAGTGTGGAACCAGATAGCATTTGTGATTAGGCATGCTCATACACACACACACATAAAACATTGTAATGGATTAAATCTTCTCTAGGCATGTTGTCACATTCCTCCAAAAACAACATTTAAATACCAACTTGCTTGATTCCCTTTGAGAGTTAAAATGGACGCCCTTACCTTTGATAATAGACCCGTGCTTAGAAGCCCTTTTATACCCTGAGAATCTCAGGCTATTCCATTAATGCTGCATAACACACCACAAAATACCAGGAGATCAAACCAAGTAGCAATTACTGAAAACATTTTCCCGATATCTTCCCAGATTTTCCTATGGGGAGTGCTAACTCAGAAAGTGTTCACTATACATAAACAAAACATAGGCTATAACTCTGCAAAAAACTTACTACAATCTTTTCTAAAGGGTTTGGCTTTGTTTGACAAAATAGCCTTTAGGGGAAACTCTAATGGACTAAAGCTAAAGATCCAAAGAAAGGAAACCTGATCCATTTGAAAGTGAATAGGGGGCTGCAGAGTGAAGTAAAAAAATATGCTGGTGCCGACTCAAAAAGTGCTGACTTCCTCTGGTAGGTCGTCTTATAGGTCTACCTTATACTGCATAAGAGTGTGATTAAAAAGCGCTGATGTTGGGTGCCAGGAAGAATATGCCCTCCCCAAACCTTGTTGAAGCTGTAATGAGTGCAACTTTGGTGAGAGTCGCTGTGTTCAGTGGCATTGCAATTTTATCAATAGCCCAGGATACAATCAAACCTCATTAACTTGGATTTTGATTCTGAATTTGCAAGAATTTAGATATGACTTAAGAATTGATTCTTGCTGAGCTAAAAATCTCCAAATAATTTCTTCTTTTGTGAGTATCGCAGTCTTATTCACAAGACCAAGATAGTCCAATGTTGTAGTGGTTGCATCAACAAAGAGCTTCCTATTCAAAGTTTTGCTGAAGTTTTGGAATCTTCATTTCCCACAGAAACTTATTACTATGGGAAGCAGAAATCTTAGGCAGGCCTAGTTACGTCAAGCACAAAAATCGCTATTATTGAAATGATAGTGCTGAATACACCACAAGGTAATTTAGCGTTTGCATTTAAATTCTGGAATTATGGATAATTTTAGATTCTACACTTCTTCATCTTCCAATTAAAAATATAGCAGATATCATCATATAATGTGTAAAATCATCAAAAAGCATTCTTTAAGAGATGGAAAATAGCAGATATCTACAAATATGACTAATCAGAGGTGTGATTCCCCTCATACCTAAGTTCAATAAGTATATCCATTTCATCCTAGTTTATAAAAAATTTGTAAGTGATCAAACACATTTTTTATTAGTTATATTTATATATATATGTCATAAGCTAGTTTATTAAATTTGTCTTTATGAAAGATGACCCTTAAGATATGATCTGATTTGACATATGGTTGATAATCTTTAGGAATAAAATGAATAACTTTAAAAAAAACAGTATTAACTTTTTTCAGGAAAATGATTAGTAAATATTCTCTTTCATATATGTTAGGATATTTAGGATATTAAATATTACCCTATATCTACTACTACTATGATCAATCCCTTACCCTACTGTCAATTGAAATCTAATTATTTTCCATTTATGTTTCTGAGTCTTTCATAAAAGCAAGTTGAAAACTTCCTCCCTCAACTTTCCCACATAACAGCTGCAAAACTTATTTACTGTGGAGGGTTCAATGGACCTAAATGAAAGAACACTTTATTTGCTGTGGATATAGATGCATATTAATGTTCCCAGTATGAACAGGGTGCAAACTATACAGTCATCTAATATGCAAGTCATTAGAATGGGAAGTTTTCTCCTCTTCCTCTTCCACCCATTCCTTTGCAGTAGCACCAATGCACATGGTAGGCTTATTCCCACATTAATGTAACTGACATCAGAGCTACTAGCCATGTAATCTTTACAGGAGTTAGTACACCCACTGTTTGTAGCTGGTATACAAATGAAAAGTGTCTAGAAACTTTTATGGCAATTTGCTATCACTGTAACATTCAAGCTCATAGTCTACAGCTTTGTGTTACTGCACTGGTTACTAATTGGTTTTAATGTTCTCTGTCTTGTGTGATGGATTGTGTGTAGTGTGAGCTGCCTATTAATATCAACAGATTCAAAAAGAGAGCTGGTCCTTCAGCCCTCATAGTTTGAGGAACATTGGTCCACACAGAGAGGATATAATATATACACACAAAGTGAACTTCAGATTGTATCTGAAAAGGTCATCTACAATAATAGTGAATATAGGGGAAGGATATCAAGATGTGGAGTAGGAGGAAATGGAGGTCATTGCTGTGCATGAATGTATCAAACGTACATGTACATGAAGAGCAATTCTCACTGAAAATAAACCAGAGACTGGCAGAAAGACTCATACAATCAAGGCTATAAAGAAGATACATACAAAGTCAGGTAGAAGAAGAGCAGTGAGTAGGCTGGGACCTGTACCCCAGGAGGGGCAAAGAAAGAGGAGAATGCAAAAGTTCCAAGATCCTCCCTGGGGAGTGAGGGGTTCAAACCACGTATTGAGCATCCTGACCCTGGAGTCTAATATCGGGAAGATAATTCCTCTTGGCTGGTTTGAAGACCAGTGGAACTGGCAAGGAGGGTGTGAAAAACTCAAACCCTGCTCATGAAGAATATGTACACACTTGCTTACACCTAAAACCAGGTGGAGGAATTAAATTGAGATTGTCTGTTACACTACACATGGACATCACCAGATGGTCAACAGAAATCAGATTGATTATATTCTTTGCAGCCAAAGATGGAGAAGCAAAAACAAGACCAGACTCTGACTATGATGCAGATCATGAACTCTTGTTGCAAATTCAGATTTAAATAGAAGAAAGTAGGGAAAAACCAATAGACCATTCAGGTATGACCTAAATCAAATCCCTTATGATTGTACAGTGGAAGTGAGAAATAGATTCAAGGGATTAGATCTGATAGTCAAAGTACCTGATGAACTATGGACAAAAGTCCGTGACATTGTACAGGAGGCAGGGATCAAGATCATTCCCAAGAAAAAGAAATGCAAAAAGGCAAAATTGTTGTCTGAGGAGGCCTTACAATTAGCTGTGAAAAGAAGAGAAGCTAAAGGCAAAGGAGAAAAGAAAAGATATACCCATCTAAATGCAGAGTTCCAAAGAATAGCAAGGAGAAATAAGAAAGCCTTACTCAGTGATCAATGCAAAGAAATAGAGGAAAACAATAGAATGGGAAAGACTAGAGATCTCTTCAAGAAAATTAGAGATACCAAGGGAACTTTTCATGCAAAGATGGGCTCAATAAAGGACAGAAATGGTATGGACCTAACAGAAGAAGATATTAAGAAGAGGTGGCAAGAAGAACTCTACACAGAAGAACCACAGAAGAACTATAGAAAGAAGATCTTCATGACCCAGATAATCACAGTGGTGTGATCACTCACCTAAAGCCAGACATCCTGGAATGTGAAGTCAAGTGGGCCTTAGGAAGCATCACTATGAACAAAGCTAGTGGAGGTGATGGAATTCCAGTTGAGCTATTTCAAATCCTGAAAGATGATGCTGTAAAAGTGCTGCATTCAATATGCCAGCAAATTTGGAAAACTCAGCAGTGGCCACAGAACTAGCAAAGGTCCGTTTTCATTACAATCTCGAAGAAAGGCAATGGCAAAGAATGCTCAAACTACTGCACAATTGCACTCATCTCACACGCTAGTAAAGTAATGCTCAAAATTCTCCAAGCCAGGCTTCAACAGTACATGAACTGTGAACTTCCAGATGTTCAAGCTGCTTTTAGAAAGGGCAGAGGAAGCAAAGATCAAATTGCCAACATCCACTGGATCATTCAGAGAAGACAATGGCAACTCACTCCAGTACTCTTGCCTGGAAAATCCCATGGACGGAGTAGCCTGGTAGGCTGCAGTCCATGGGGTTGCTAGGAGTCAGACACTACTGAGCAACTTCACTTCCACTTTTCACTTTCATGCATTGGAGAAGGAAATGGCAACCCACTCCAGTGTTCTTGCCTGGAGAATTCCAGGGATGGGGGAGTCTGATGTGCTGCCATCTCTGGGGTCACACAGAATCAGACACGACGGAAGTGACCTAGCAGCAGCAGTAGTAGCAGTTGGATCATTGCAAAAACAAGAGATTTCCAGAAAAACATCTACTTCTGCTTTATTGACTATGTCAAAGCCTTTGACTGTGTGGATCACAAGTATGGAAAATTCTTAAAGAGATGGAAATACCAGACAACCTGGCCTGCCTCCTGAGAAATCTGCGTGCAGGTCAGAAAGCAACAGTTAGAACTCGACATGGAACAGACTGGTTCCAGATCAGGAAAGGAGTACGTTAAGGCTGTTTATTGTTACCCTGCTTATTTAACTTATATGCAGAGTACATCATGAGAAATGATGGGCTGGATGAAACACAAGCTGGAATCAAAGTGCCGGGAGAACATTAATAACCTCAGATATGATGACACTAACCTTATGGCAGAAAGCGAAGAAGAACTAAAGAGCCTCTTGATGAAAGTGAAAGAGGAGAGTGAAATGTTGGCTTAAAACTCAACATTCAGAAAACTAAGATCATAGCATCCAGTCCCATCACTTCATGGCAAATAGATGGGGAAACAGTAGAAACAGTGACAGACTTTATTTTGGGGGGCTCCAAAATCACTGCATATGGTGATTGCAGCCATGAAATTAAAAGATGCTTACTCCTTGGAAGAAAAGCTATGACCAAGCTAGACAGCATATTAAAAAGCAGAGAGATTACTTTGCCCATAAAGGTCCATCTAGTCAAAGCTATGGTTTTTCCAGTAGTTATGTATGGATGTGAAATTTGGGCTGTAAGATAGTTAAGCACCAACGAATTGATGCTTTTGAACTGTGGTGTTGGAGAAGACTCTTCAGAGTCCCTTGGACAGCATGGAGATCCAACCAGTCCATCCTAGAGGAAATCAGTCCTGAATATTCATTCATTGGAAGGTCTGATGCTGAAGCTGAAACTCCAATCCTTTGGCCACCTGCTGTGAAGAACTGACTCATTGGAAAAGACCCTGATGCTGGGAAAGAATGAAGGCAGGAGGAGAAGGGGACAACAGAGGATGAGATGATTGGATGGCATCACCGATTCAATGGACACAAGTTTGAGTAAACTCTGGGAATTGGTGATCGACAGGGAGGCCTGGAGTCCTATAGTCCATGGGGTCACAAAGAGTTGGACACAACTGAGTGACTGAACTGAACTGCTTGTTACTCTGGCTGATTTCCCACGCCTACCCCAGCTTGCATCCTGGCCCAGACCAAGTGCTTTCCCTGACCCCTCTTACTCACCTGTGCAGCTCCCAGCTAGAGTGAAGCCTGTCATTGGTGAGGACAATGCGCAGTTGTAGTGTGAAGGAACTGGCTTGGACCTGGCACTATCTGAACGTGGCAAGGGCAACCATTACTGGTGCTCTTGGAAATGTCTGGAGCTCTGATTGTGTGCTGAGAGAGCCTCAGCATGTGCTCTGGCCCAGACTGGACTCTCACTCTGCCCCTCTTGCTCCAGCACTGCTATCTCTGGGCCAATGATGCCATTGCTGAGAGTGAGGAGAGCACACACTTGAAATGGCACAAGCTAGAATCCAGTCCTCAGGGCTTCTGCTCCAGTACCTTAGGACCCAACCCAACCTCTTATACTGTTGAC
Source organism: Capra hircus (assembly GCF_001704415.2). Classification (NCBI taxonomy): domain Eukaryota; kingdom Metazoa; phylum Chordata; class Mammalia; order Artiodactyla; family Bovidae; genus Capra; species Capra hircus. The sequence goes on from NC_030813.1 coordinate 43,209,708, forward strand.
CACTGAGCATAGCAGAAATCCCAGCTCACACATGGCTCTGGCTCTCGCCCCTCTATCTCTGTCCCTACCTCCCAACAAGATGATATGGGTCAGCACACTTTGAAAGAAGACACAACTCATTCTTACTTCAGATTCAGCTGTCCCACCAAAGCCAAAGGTCACACACAGAGCAGATAATGATTGTTATTGTTGTTCAGTTGTGTCTGACTCTTTGTGATCCCATGGACTATTGCCCTCTTCTGTTCATGGAATTCTCTGGGCAAGAATACTGGAGATAGGTTGCCATTTCCATCTCCAGGAGGATAGGGGTGCTTCCACACAAAAACACAACTTAAAGACCAGAATTGGTAACTGTTTCATCTAGTTTAATGGAGACCAAGAAAGTTAAAGCAAAATGCAAGGGCACAGAAATTTGTTTCAAGTGAAAGAACAAGAAAATAACTGAAAAAACAACTAATCGAACAGAGATAACTAATTTATCAGATCAAGAGTTCGAAGTATTAGTATAAGAATGCTAACTGAACTAGGGAAAAGAATAGATGAACACAGTGAGAATTTAAACAGGAACTAGAAATATAAAAAAGAACCAGTCAGAACTGAAGAATACAATAGCCAAAATGAAAAAACAAATTAGAAAGAATAAAAGGGAGACTATATGATATCAGTTCAGTTCACTTCATTTGCTCAATCGTGTCTGACTCTTTGAGACCCCATGAATTGCAGCACGCCAGGCCTTCCTGTCCATCACCAACTCCCAGAGTTCACTCAAACTCATGTCCATCGAGTCGGTGATGCCATCCAGCCACCTCATCCTCTGTCGTCCCCTTCTCCTCCTGCCCCCAATGCCTCCCAGCCTCATAGGAGAATACATAAATGGTCTGGAAGATAGAAAAATGGAGAACACCCAATAGAACACCAAGATGAAAAACAAAACAAAAAGAGCAGTTAAGGGACCTCTGAGACAAAATCAAGTGTACTAACATTCACGTTCTAGGGATTCCAGAGGGAGAAGAAAGAGAGAAGTTTGAAAAAGTATTTGACAAAATTATGGTTGAAAACTTCCTGAACCTGAAGAAGAAAACACATATCCAGTTATAGGAATCATAGAGAACCTCAAACAAGATGAACTCCAAGAGATCCACCCTGAGACATGTCATAATTAAATGGCAAAAGTTAAAGAGAGAATTCTGAAGGCAGCAAGAGGAAAACAAAGTCACACACAAGAGAACTCCCGTAAAGCTATCGACATATATCAACACAGAGTCAGGGGTTAGGGTGTGGGCAGAATTGCCACTAAACTGTCAGCTGCATAACACATTTTGCATCCCTTAGCATACTCAACAGGGGCTCAAAAGTGTAATTGACTTGAATTAATGCTTACTTTATATCAGCATTATAACCGTACTTTGTGCTTTATATGCACAGCCCCACAGTAACTTGTAGAGGAAAGCACATTTTAAAATTTGTTTTATAAATGAGGAAACTGAGATGCAAGAAAGGTAAATAATTTGCCCAAGATCATCCAGTTAGTAATTGATTGAATAGCTTTTCACCGGAGCCTGTATTTCCAACCATGCTATTATACTGCTTAATGGTATCCGAAACTTTAGCCCAGTGGGGGACCCAATTTGTTACACTCAAGCTGTAGTTACTCTTAATGCCAAGAAATGAAATATAAAATCCCTTTCTTCCCTCAGAAGCAGGGTGGACACGCACAGAAGCAAGTAGATAAGAAAAAGAACTAAGGACTTTGGGAGTATTTTGACAGAGGTCATTCCTGGGGTAAAGCAATTAGTCAGCATCTCACACCAACCATGGCTTCCAAAGCAGATCAGTCACAGATAAAAGAAAACAAAATAAAACAAAGCAAAACTCTGCATGAGCAAAGGTAGGGGAGAAAAATAATAGCTGAAGATAGAATTTCAGGTGGTGTTTCAAGCCATTTTGGCTCAATATTCCTGAGTATCTGTCATGTATATAGGAAGCATACGTGTTATTAAACTTCTGTTTGTTTTTCTGTTATTAACACCTTTTATTACAGGAGGGTCTCAGCCAAGAACCTAGAATGGAAGAGAGTAAATTATTTTACTTTTCCTACAATAAGAAACAAAGAGAATATCCAGAATTTCACAACTACTTAATGAAATGGAATTAGAAATAAATATCAGAGACTTATTTGCCATATTTGGTATATATTTTTTCACTTATTCCAATTGAATATTACTTACCATTTTTAGTCTATGAATATCATTTTTAAGTAACCATTAATCGTTCTTCCATGATAAAGTCCCAAGTTAAAACACCTCTTAGAGTCCTGTGGTAAATAGCTATAAAAATCTAATGAACCCAAAGTTAAAATGAAAATCTGGTTTTGTGCAATTCTTATTGGTAGCCACCAGGCATGCATATATATTCATATTTAAATTAATTAAATTGAAATAAGTTAAATATTTAGTTCCTTAGTCATATTAGCTACATTTCAAGAGATCAATAACCACATGTAGTTAACGTCTGACACAGGTTGGACAGATTCCACACACTGGACACATGAAGAAAGAACATTTCCATCCTTCAATTGATGTTGTTCTTGTTGTTTCTGCCTAAAGTGGACAAAGCCAGTAAGCAATGTCTTTTGCAGAATGTTGTCATTCTCAAGAATATTGCATTCTTATATACTAAGGATATGATAAACCAAGGATACTCCTATTTAAGCCTATTGTCTGGGCAAAAATATTAATGGCAAGCCTTTCACTCTCAAAAATGTTCTGATTTGGTCAATAAACTATGGCCACCCTAACTGACTCATTGGACAGTGCTCATGATTTTCATTTCTTTTTATTCAAGCTGTGTAACATGTGGTGTGTTATATCACTTTTATGGCATTTCTTTCCTTGTATGTAACACACGCTCCCGTTTTTGGTTCTATCTTGTACTTCTCTTTCTTACCTCCTGCAGTACTTAAATGTATAAAATAAATTCCCAAAAGGCAGAACTTCCTAAAGCTTTGTGATGTTTATTATATAATATTAATATACACTATATAATATTTTTATATAACAGACACTCAAAAGTGTTTGTTACATAATAGGCATTAAGAAGCACATGCTTCCTAAGGAAAGTTTCAGGTGACATAGTCTGCCTCTCTGTCTCAGTACAATGATGGATGTACATTCAATTTACCATCAACCAATCAGATGTTCTCTCCTGGTACTTTGACTCTTGGTTGTGTGGTTGGTACTGGTTAGAAAGTGTGCATTGCAGCTGAAATGAGAGTACATTACCCAAGACTGAGGCTTACCTGATAGCTCAGTTGGTAAAGAATTCGGTAATGCAGGAGACCCCGGGTTTGATTCCTGGGTTGGGATGATCCACTGGAGAAGGTATAGGCTACCCACTCCAGTATTCTTGGGCTTCCCTTGTAGCTCAGCTGTTAAAAGAATCCACCTGCAATGCAGGAGACCTGGGTTTGATCCCTGGGTTGAGAAGATCCCCTGAAGAAGGGAAAGGCTACCCACTCCAGTATTCTGGCCTGGAGAATTCCATGAACTCTATATCTATAGTCCATGGGGTTGCAAAGAGCTGGACATGACGAGAGACTTTCTCTTTTACTTTACCCAAGACTATTCCTGCTGCTTTGCCCTACTCATTTTTACAGTTCTATCCTTTCATCCCTAGTAATGCTGTGAGCCCCTTGTATCTCTCCATTAAATTCTACTTTTTGCTTAATGTAGACATAATCTCTTTCTGTTCCTTGTTCCCAAGACCCTAAACAGTACTGCAAACTTGAAGAGAACTTTTAACTTGAAACTATCAGTGCTACTAGCTGTACTAAGCAACTCTACACATTTTTATTGCAATTTGCTCAATGCTGAGGCTCATAAGGATATTATACTAACTCCACTCCAGATGTACATAATAACATCTACGTAATCATATGTTCCTCCACAAATTAAGATTGTAAGGTTAAGATTAGAGAGTTCCCTTCTTCAAAATATTCTTCTTCAGATATCATCACAGCTTCTCCAGATGTTTATTAAGCACACATTCCCTTTATAATCTGTTTCCAAATGCAAGCCAGTTTCTGTCTTTGCTGATGCTCAGCTGTATTATTATGTGGGTCACAGTTAAGTCTCCACATTTTCAGTATCTAATTATTGTTTATGGTTTTACTTTGGATCCTGTACTTCAATTACCTACTCTGTATTGAACAAACATACTAAATTTCCCTCTATTTATTATATCTTCCATAAATTGTATTGCCCATCTAGGATAATGGGTATTGCTTGCACATTTGTAACATTTCAAATAGCTTAAATTTCTTGATAGCTTAAGTGTAGGGTGTGCTACTGTGGGGCTTGAATACTGCATATTGGAAAAATGATAGACTTCCTGAGTTCTCCTAGCTGTGTGTTTTTATATTAAAGTTAATATCCCCCTTGGTAGACACTGCCACACAGTCATGACTATATCATTGAAAAGTCTATGAAATAAAGGCGTACTATCCTCTCAACTAAAACTCCTAAACATTTCCATTTTAAAGGAAAAAAATCTAACTACAGAGAAAACCACGTTTGTGAACAGAAATTTCATTAGCATCTGGCCGGTAGAGGTGGGTCATTTCTTCCTTTGAAGGGACATAGAAATATGGCCACAAAGACTCAGGGCATCGCATCATCCTCCTTATTCTCGAGATTTGTAAAGGCAGGTCTGTAACTGCCAGGAAGTCCCTAGGCTGCCTATTATAAACTGTAATCAGCTAGAACTGATTACTCATCTCTGGTCATTTTCATCTACAAACAAATTCACAACTTTCCCAGACAAATATGGATGGGCTGGCAAATTTAAATTTCAAATGAAAAAATATCCTCCTGTAATGAGTTCACATACCTTTTATTCAGGCTTTCAAATGCCAGCATAATGTGATTAGTTTTGATGTTGTTTCTTTCCACCTCTTATGAGAAATCACATCATCAATCATATTATCAAAATTAGATGAGGAGAAGACCTGGCGTGTCACCAGGACCCTCCCCTGTGCTAGTACAGACTCATTTTAGCCAGTGTGCTGTACTTTTAAATATCTTCTTCAATCTTATACTTAACTTCCCCTGTGATCACACATCTACCATTTCCATTGTGATGACATAAATATAAAGAATGAGAGTTGGTTTTCTTAAGAGGATATATCTATGTTTATTTTCCCTGGCTTTTAAATAAAGAAAACTCAGGATAAACATTTAGGAAATAAAAATAAATTCAATGTAGTTTGGTCAATAATTTCAATTATGATCAATAATAATCTCTAATATTTGCATAGAATTTGCACATATGTTATGCAAATTATACACATTATGGTAGTTGTTATATGAGTAACATTCTTTTAACAAAATTTACTAGGTGCCTTTATAAGTGTTAAATTTGTTTCATATATATATGTGTGTGTTTTTGTTGTTTAGTCACTAAGTTGCATCTGACTCTTTTGCATCCATGTGGACTGTAGCTCACCAGGCATTTCTCTCCATGGGATTTCCTAGCCAAGAATATTAGACTGGGCTGCTATTTCCTACTCCAGGGGATCTTTTCAACCCAGGGATCAAACTCGCATCTCCTGCATTGCAGGTGGATTATTTACCACTGAGTTACCTGGGAAGCCCCCATATCCATGTACACACACACACACACACACACACATATATAAGGTGCTTCCCTGGTAGTTCAGTCGATAAAGAATCTGCCTGCAGTGCAAGAGACCTAGGCTTGATCCCTGGGCTGGGAAGATATCCTGGAGAAGGTAATGCTAGCCACTCCAGTATTCTTACCTGGAAAATCCTATGGACAGAGGAGCCTGGGTAGGGATGGGATCAGTTCATGGGATCTCAAGAGTCAGACATGACTTATCGACTAAACCACTATCACTGTGTGTGTATATATATATATACACACACACATATATGCATATAAAATGCATGTATATCATATATCATCTCTATATATTTTCCTATGCTTTTAAAAGCATGATAGTTTATTGAGCAGTTTTAACTCATTAAGGTATAACTATGAGATGCTTCTATTCTTTTCCAGGATCTGTCTTCACACTTACTCTGTCATATTCTCTTCTCACATCCTTCAGTAAAAACTTGTGTACATTTTTATTATTAAAATTTCAGTCCTGATTACAATTGTGAACTCATGTCTAGGAGTGCAGATGCAGGTGCCATATTCTATTGGTTTCAATCACAGAACCACCAGCTACTAGTTTTGATTCCTTGAATAAGTCACTCAAACTCAAATGGGCTTCATCTCCTTAGCAAGCAAATGGAGATAATAAAATAACCTACATTATACAGCTCTTCTATAGGTGGAGGAGAACTTGGAATATTGCCTGGAATAGAGTAAAAGAAATATGGATTAGCTATTAATATAATAACTGCTATTTTTATTATCATTTTAATCACTTAATACACACTTACTTTTCAAAGAGATCTGATTTGGGGATGGGCCTTTATTTCCCCTCTTCATTCGGTTCTAAAGCAACGGCCCCTTTTCAAAGCCTTAGGAATGAGGAATGGGCAGGGGAATAAATGAGAAAGAAATCATTTTCTCAGACTTGGTTGCAGGAAAGTTTCCCTAATTTCATTCTGGTTTAGTACCTTGTATTCGTTGTTGGTGTCTCTGCCAATGTATTGGTCTCCACATGGAGAGTGTGTGTATTTCACTACAGCAGTGATCAGCTGTAACCTGAGACTTTCTATTACTGGGGCCCATGTAGAGATGAAATTCCTGCCTCTCTCCAGTTCTTACCAGCAATTCATGCCTCTAGCATGTTCTCTTAGTTTTGAACATTTGGACAGCTCAGGGTATCTTCTTCTACCTCAGAGTACTGGACTCTTTGGAATCCAAAATAGCTGTTTTCTCTTTTTCTTTGTTAAATTATTATTAGAGTATAGTTGCTTTACAATGTTGTGTTAGTTTGTACTGTAAAGCTAAGTGAATCAGCTCTCTCTCTCTCCATATATACACACACACACACACACACACACACACACACACACACCCCTTCTTTTTTGGATTTCCTACCCATTTAGGTCTGCACAGAGGATTGAGTTTCCTGTGATATGCAATCAATTCTCAGTAGTTACCTATTTTATACATAGCATCAATACTGCATATATGTCTATCCCTGTTTTCTTTATCAATAGTCTTTGAGGGCTGCAGAAAATGGGGTTGGGTAGAAAACTGCCCCCATCTTATTCCTGGGCATACTACATTGAGATTCCTTTTTGCCGTGTTGTCAAAAGCATTTATCACCTTCAGAAATCTCCAGACGATAACCAGACCTCAGTATGAGTGCTCTTGTAAGCCCCTAAGCTTCAGAAAATGCAAATCATTCTCTCTCAACAACTGTTTTATGCTGGTTAATCAATCACCTAACAGGAAACAGAGATGTGGGTCCTTCCTCCTTTCAGACAACACCAGCCTCTGAGAAGAGGTTCTTCCCACCACCGTGAGTTAGCTTTGCAAAGGAGTGGAAGGACAATTCCTTTCAAACCTTAGACACTACCTTCCCCAGGGTGTCAACTAACTTTCCCTCTTTCCAGTATTTTTTTGCTAGAAGTGAATTGTGGAGCATTCTGGTTTGGCAGCTGGTGGCAGGGCCAGTTTTGCTTCTTTAGAGTAAGACACAGAAGGAGCTGTTAGGACAGGACAGAGTTGTTACAAGTTCTCTTTTGCACGTAGGGGACTCAATACTGATTTTTCTTTAGCTTTGGACCTCAAGCACTAAGCCTAGGAAAAAGGAAAAATTCCACTCAATTTTCTGTTCTATTTTTATGTGTGACATAAATCTTAGTACACAATCATTAAACATATGCCTTATGTTTGTACAGATTAATACCAACATTGTAAAGACTATTAGATGGCTGGCATTGTAGTAGACACTCTACAAATGTTCTGTGCTTAATCATCAAATCAATGCTATTAATCCTTTTTATACAGAGGAGACAGCTGAAGCTGAAGAGGTTTACTGTTTATTCTTGGTCACATGATCAATAAATAGTAGAATAAAGACTTAGATCCAGGGTTCAGTTCAGTTCAGTTCAGTCACTCAGTCATGTCCGACTCTTTGCGACCCCATGAATTGCAGTACGCCAGGCCTCCCTGTCCATCACCAACTCCCGGAGTTCACTCAAACTCATGTCCATCACGTCAGCGATGCCATCCAGCCATCTCATCCTCTGTCGTCCCCTTCTCCTCCTGCCGTCAATCCTTCCCAGTATCAGAGTCTTTTTCAATGAGTCAACTCTTCGCATGAGGTGGCCAAAGTAGTCAGTTCCAAAATTCAGATTTAGTATAGTACTTCCATATATATGTAAAATATTAACAAGAATAATATATAGGGATAGATTTTAAAAATTTTATAGCTAATGCCCCAGGACTAATATTTATATTTTGAGATTCACATAAAAGAATCAAGTCAATGGATCTTATGCTGAGTTTCTCAGTGGCCTTTAATAAATGCCACAGCAGCAGCCTCTTAGGACTTGATGGCTGAAGATAGAGTATCTGTGTTCATAGGCACCATAATCACCATAAAAGTGAACAAAAGGCCCAGTAGCCTCCTTTTTCAGAAACAAGAAATAGGAAGAATTCATCTTCCTAATCATATTGGGAGATGGTCCCTGGTGGCTCAGGCAGTAAAGAATCCTCTTGCAATGCAGGAGACCTGAGTTTGACCCTTGGGTTCGGAAGATCCCCTGGATGAGGGCTTTGGCGACCCACTGCAGTATTCCTACCTGAAGAATCCCCAGGACAGAGGTGCCTGGCGGGCTACAGTCCATGGGCCACAGAATTGGACAGGACTGAGTCACTAAGCAGATGTGAATGGTGATAGAAGCAAGGTCTGAAGCTGTAAAGAGCAGTATTGCATAGGAACCTGGAATGTTAGGTCCATGAATCAAGGCAAATTGGAAGTGGTCAAACAGGAGATGGCAACAGTGAACGTCGACATTCTAGGAATCAGCGAACTAAAATGGACTGGAATGGGTGAATTTAACTCAGATGACCATTATATCTACAACTGTGGGCAGGAATCCCTTAGGAGAAATGGAGTAGCCATCATGGTCAACAAAAGAGTCCAAAATGCAGTACTTGGATGCAATCTCAAAAACAACAGAATGATCTCTGTTTATTTCCAAGGCAAACCATTCAATATGACAATAATCCAAGCCTCTGCCCCAACCAGTAACACTGAAGAAGTTGAAGGTTAATGGTTCTATGAAGACCTTCAAGACGTTTTAGAACTAACACCCAAAAAAGATGTCCTTTTCATTATAGGGGACTGGAATGTAAAAGTAGGAAGTCAAGAAACACCTGGAGTAACAGGCAAATTTGGCCTTGGAATATGGAATGAAGCAGGGCAAGTCTAATAGAGTTTTGCCAAGAGAACACACATAGCAAACACCCACTTCCAACAACACAAGAGAAGACTCTACACATGGACATCACCAGATGGTCAACACCAAAATCAGATTGATTATATTCTTTGCAGACAAAGATAGAGAAGCTCTATACAGTCAGCAAAAACAAGAACAGGAGCTGACTGTGGCTCAGATCGTGAACATCTTATTGCTAAATTCAGACTTAAATTGAAGAAAGTAGGGAAAACCACTAGACCATACAGGTATGACCTAAATCAAATCCCTTATGATTATACAGTGGTAGTGAGAAATAGATTTAAGGGCCTAGATATGATAGACAGAATGCCTGATGAACTATGGATGGAAGTTTGTGACACTGTACAGGAGACAGGGATCAAGACCATTCCCATGGAAAAGAAATGCAAAAAAGCAAAATGGCTGTCTGGGGAGGCCTTACAAACAGCTGTAAAAAGAAGAGAAGAGAAAAGCAAAGGGGAAGGAAAGATATCAGCACTTAAATGCACAGTTCCAAAGAATAGCAAGGAGAGATAAGAAAGCCTTACTCAGTGATCAATGCAAAGAAATAGAGGGAAAGAACAGAATGGGAAAGACTAGAGATCTCTTCAAGAAAATTAGAGACACCAAGAGAATCTTTCATGCAAAGATGGGCTTGATAAAGGACGGAAATGGTATGGATCTAACAGAAGCAGAAGCTATTAAGAAGAGGTGGCAAGACGCGAGGGAAAGATGGTGGAGGAATAGGACAGGAAGACCACTTTCTCCCTCACAAATTCCTCAAAAGAACATTTCAACGCCGAGGAAACTCCACAAAACAACTTCTGTAGGCTGGCAGAGGACATCAGGCAACCAGAAAAGCAGACCATTGTCTTCAAAAACAGGTAGGAAAAAATATAAAAGACGAAAAAGGAGACAAAGGAGGTGGGGGGAGCTCTGTCCCGGGAAGGGAAGCCGTCCAGGAAGGAATTTTAAGAGAGAGGTTCAAACACCAGGAAACACTCTCCCTGCCGAGTCTGTGGCGAGCCTTGGAAACACAGAGGGCAACATAACAGGAAGGAAAAATAGATAAATAATTAAAACCAACAGATTACAAGCCCAACAGTAACTCCCCCAGCGGAAAAGCAGCACAGACGCCTGCATCCGCCATTGGGAAGTGGGGGCAGGGCAGGGACGCGCGGGAGGCACGGGCTGCAGAGCTTTGTAAAAATCGGGCAGGAACACCCCAAGCGCAACCAGAACGATCTAACTTGGGCTAGCAAACCAGACTGTGGGATAGCTACCGCACGAAAAGCTCGAACATAAGACACTGCCAGGACCGAGCACAGAACAAAGGACAGAACGGAAAAAGCCAGCTGCAGACCATCCCCCGCCGGGGACAGGCAGCCAGAGTCGTAAGGACTGGAAAGGGGCAATTGCAGACCCGGAGAGACTTTACTTACCTAACTGCAAGCAGGCTCCTTTGCTAGGACTTCTGGGGGTGCTGGACAATCACAGTCTGCCTCGCGGGGTGCGCCAGCGGTCCACCCAGAAAGCTGAGCAGCAGCGGCAGAAAAGGTGACAAGCCCCGGCAATCGCGCTGGCCAAACTCCTGAGCTACTCGGACCTGGGAAGGGCACAAAGCACAGCCCCAGCCGAATTTGTGCCGCTGAGGGCTGCCCGAGCGCCGAACCTGAGCGGCTTGGACCGGGGAAGTGCACGCAGCCTAGGGCTGGCCCCAGACGGTTCCCGGCTGAGCATCGTAGAGCCGGAGCGGTTTGTGTGCGGTGAGAAAGGACATGTCAAGCGGGGCAGAGATACTGTGTGCACACGACAGTGCTATTTGTTTGCAGCATCCCTCCTCCCCACAGCGCGACTGAACTAGCGAGCCTAAAAAACCAGCAAACAGAAGAAGTTAAACAGAGGGAACCGCCTTGGAAGTGATCCCACATGGCCCACAACATCAGAGAAGGGCCAGATATATTTTTACTACTTTTAAAATCATTCCTTTTTTTTTTTTTTTTGCTTTTCTGTTTTTTGTTTTTTTTCTTTTTTCTTTTTTTTCTAACATTTTTAATTGTTAAATCTTCTATTTCTCCTCTAATTTTTATTTCTATAACCTATTATTACTATTTTTTTTTTAAACAAAGACTTTTTTTTTTTTTTTTTAAGGCAAACACCATATACAGTCTTTGGATGGTTGTTGGTGGTTTTTTGTTTGTTTGTTTGTTTGTTTGTTTTTTAATAATTCTTTTTTTTTCTTTCTTCCTTTTTCCTTCTGCTTTTCTTTAATATTGTATCTTTGAAAATCCAACCTCTACTCTAGATTTTTAATCTTTGCTCTTAGGTTTTTGTTGTCAATTTTGTACATTTAAAAACCCAAACTTCACTACCCAAGTTTACCTGAGAGCGAGATTACTGGCTTGACCACTCTCTCCTCCTCTGGACTCTCCTTTTTCTCCACCAGGTGGCCTCTGTCTCTTTTCTCCCCCATCTCTTCTCTATCCAACTCTGTGAATCTCTGTGTGTTCCAGACGGTGGAGAACACCTAAGGAACTGGTTACTGGCAGGATTTGTCTCTCTCCTACTCATTCCTCTCTCTTATCCTCCTGGTCACCTCTGTCTACTTCCTCCCTCTCCTCTTGCCCCGTATAACTCTGTAAATACCTCTGAGCGGTCCAGACTATAGAGCGCACATAAGGAAGTGACTACTGGCTAGCTTGCTCTCTCCTCTTCTGATCTCACCGCATCTCATTCCAGTTACCTCTAACTACCCCCTCCATCTTCTCTTCTCCTTGTAACTCAGTGAACCTCTCTGAGTGTCCCTCAATGTGGAGAAACTTTTCATCTTTAACCTAGATGTTTTATCATCGGTGCTGTATAGATGGAGAAGTCTAGAGGCTACTGTAAAAATAAAACTGAAAACCAGAAGCAGGAGGCTTAAATCCAAAGCCTGAAAACATTAGAGAACTCTTGAATTCAGGGAACATTAAGCAATAGGAGCTCATCAAATGCCTTCATACCTACACCGAAACCAAGCTCCACCCAAGGGCCAACAAGTTCCAAAACAAGGCATACCACGCAAATTCTCCAGCAACACAGGAACACTCCCCTGAGCTTCAATATACAGGCAGCTCAAAATTATCCCAAAACCTTTGATGTCTCATAACCCATTACGGGTCACTCCACTGCACTCCAGAGAGAAGAAACCCAGCTCCACCCACCAAACCTCCAACAGAAGCCTCCCTAACCAGGAAACCTTGACAAGCCACTGATAGAACCCCACCCAAAGTGAGGAAGCTCCATAATAAAGAGAACTCCACAAATTACCAGAATATAAAAAGGCCACCCCAAACGCAGCAATACAACCAAGATGAAGAGACAGAGGAATACTCAGCAGGTAAAGGAACAGGAGCGTTGCCCACCAAACCAAACAAAAGAGGAAGAAGTAGGGAATCTACCGGAGAAGGAATTCCGAATATTGATAGGTGAAAATGATCCAAAATCTTGAAATCAAAATGGAATCACAGATAAATAGCCTAGAGACAAGGATTGAGAAGATGCAAGAAAGGTTTAACAAGGACCTAGAAGAAATAAAAAAGAGTCAAAATATAATGAATAACGCAATAAATGAGATCAGAAACACTCTGGAGGCAACAAATAGTAGAATAACGGAGGCAGAAGATAGGATTAGTGAAATAGAAGATAGAATGGTAGAAATAAATGAATCAGAGAGGAAACAAGAAAAATGAATTAAAAGAAATGAGGACAATCTCAGAGACCTCCAGGACAATATGAAACGCTCCAACATTCGAATTATAGGAGTCCCAGAAGAAGAAGACAGAAAGAAAGATCATGAGAAAATCCTTGAGGAGATAATAGTTGAAAACTTCCCTAAAATGGGGAAGGAAATAATCACCCAAGTCCAAGAAACACAGAGAGTTCCAAATAGGATAAACCCAAGGCGAAAACACCCCAAGACACATATTAATCAAATTAACAAAGATCAAACACAAAGAACAAATATTAAAAGCAGCAAGGGAAAAACAACAAACAACACACAAGGGGATTCCCATAAGGATAACAGCTGATCTTTCAATAGAAACTCTTCAGGCCAGGAGGGAATGGCAAGACATACTTAAAGTGATGAAAGACAATAACCTACAGCCCAGATTACTGTACCCAGCAAGGATCTCATTCAAATACGAAGGAGAAACCAAAAGCTTTACAGACAAGCAAAAGCTGAGAGAATTCAGCACCACCAAACCAGCTCTCCAACAAATTCTAAAGGATATTCTCTAGACGGGAAACACGAAAAGGGTGTATAAACCCGAACCCAAAACAATAAAGTAAATGGTAACGGGATCATACTTATCAATAATTACCTTAAACGTAAATGGGTTGAACGCCCCAACCAAAAGACAAAGACTGGCCGAATGGATACAAAAACGAGACCCCTCCATATGCTGCTTACAAGAGACCCACCTCAAAACAAGGGACACGTACAGACTGAAAGTGAAGGGCTGGAAAAAGATATACCACGCAAATAGAGACCAAAAGAAAGCAGGAGTGGCAATACTCATATCCGATAAAATAGACTTTAAAACAAAGGCTGTGAAAAGAGACAAGGAAGGCCACTACATAATGATCAAAGGAACAATCCAAGAAGAAGATATAACAATTATAGATATATATGCACCCAATATAGGAGCACCGCAATATGTAAGAGAAATGCTAACAAGTATGAGAGGGGAAATCAACAATAACACAATAATAGTGGGAGACTTTAATACCCCACTCACACCTATGGACAGATCAACTAAACAGAAAATTAACAAAGAAACACAAACTTTAAATGATACATTAGACCAGTTAGACCTAATTGATATCTATAGGACATTTCACCCCAAAACAATGAATTTCACCTTTTTTTCAAGTGCTCATGGAACCTTCTCCAGGATAGATCACATCCTGGGCCATAAATCTAAACTTGATAAATTCAAAAAAATCGAAATCATTCTAAGCATCTTTTCTGACCATAATGCATTAAGATTAGATCTCAATTACAGAAGAAAAACTATTAAAAATTCCAACATATGGAGGTTGAACAACACACTTCTGAATAACCAACAAATCACAGAAGAAATCAAAAAAGAAATCAAAATATGCATAGAAACTAATGAAAATGAAAACACAACAACCCAAAACCTGTGGGACACTATAAAAGCAGTGCTAAGAGGAAAGTTCATAGCAATACAGGCATACCTCAAGAAACAAGAAAAAAGTCAAATAAATAACCTAACTCTACAACTAAAGCAACTAGAAAAGGAAGAATTGGAGAACCCCAGAGTTAGTAGAAGGAAAGAAATCTTAAAAATTAGGGCAGAAATAAATGCAAAAGAAACAAAAGAGACCATAGCAAAAATCAACAAAGCCAAAAGCTGGTTCTTTGAAACGATAAATAAAATTGACAAACCATTAGCCAGACTCATCAAGAAGCAAAGAGAGAAAAATCAAATCAATAAAATTAGAAATGAAAATGGAGAGATCACAACAGACAACACAGAAATACAAAGGATCATAAGAGACTACTATCAGCAGTTGTATGCCAATAAAATGGACAACGTGGAAGAAATGGACAAATTCTTAGAAAAGTACAATTTTCCAAAACTGAACCAGGAAGAAATAGAAAATCTTAACAGACCCATCACAAGCACGGAAATTGAAACGGTAATCAGAAATCTTCCAGCAAACAAAAGCCCAGGTCCAGACGGCTTCACAGCTGAATTCTACCAAAAATTTCGAGAAGAGCTAACACCTATCCTCCTCAAACTCTTCCAGAAAATTGCAGAGGAAGGTAAACTTCCAAATTCATTCTATGAGGCCACCATCACCCTAATACCAAAACCTGACAAAGATGTCACAAAAAAAAGAAAACTACAGGCCAACATCACTGATGAACATAGATGCAAAAATCCTCAACAAAATTCTAGCAATCAGAATCCAACAACACATTAAAAAGATCATACACCATGACCAAGTGGGCTTTATCCCAGGGATGCAAGGATTCTTCAATATCCGCAAATCAATCAATGTAATTCATCACATTAACAAATTGAAAAATAAAAGACATGTGATTATCTCAATAGATGCAGAGAAGGCCTTTGACAAAATTCAACATCCATTTATGATAAAAACTCTCCAGAAAGCAGGAATAGAAGGAACATACCTCAACATAATAAAAGCTGTATATGACAAACCCACAGCAAACATTATCCTCAATGGTGAAAAATTGAAAGCATTTCCCCTAAAGTCAGGAACAAGACAAGGGTGTCCACTTTCACCGCTACTATTCAACATAGTTCTGGAAGTTTTGGCCACAGCAATGAGAGCAGAAAAAGAAATAAAAGGAATCCAAATTGGAAAAGAAGAAGTAAAACTCTCACTGTTTGCAGATGACATGATCCTCTACGTGGAAAACCCTAAAGACTCCACCAGAAAATTACTAGAGCTAATCAATGAATATAGTAAAGTTGCAGGATATAAAATCAACACACAGAAATCCCTTGCATTCCTATACACGAATAATGAGAAAGTAGAAAAAGAAATTAAGGAAACAATTCCATTCACCATTGCAACGAAAAGAATAAAATACTTAGGAATATATCTACCTAAAGAAACTAAAGACCTATATATAGAAAACTATAAAACACTGATGAAAGAAATCAAAGAGGACACTAATAGATGGAGAAATATACCATGTTCATGGATCAGAAGAATCAATATAGTGAAAATGAGTATACTACCCAAAGCAATTTACAAATTCAATGCAATCCCTATCAAGCTACCAGCCACATTTTTCACAGAACTAGAACAAATAATTTCAAGATTTGTATGGAAATACAAAAAACCTCGAATAGCCAAAGCAATCTTGAGAAAGAAGAATGGAACTGGAGGAATCAACTTGCCTGACTTCAGGCTCTACTACAAAGCCACAGTCATCAAGACAGTATGGTACTGGCACAAAGACAGACATATAGATCAATGGAACAAAATAGAAAGCCCAGAGATAAATCCACACACATATGGACACCTTATCTTTGACAAAGGAGGCAAGAATATACAATGGAGTAAAGACAATCTCTTTAACAAGTGGTGCTGGGAAAACTGGTCAACCACTTGTAAAAGAATGAAACTAGATCACTTTCTAACACCGCACACAAAAATAAACTCAAAATGGATTAAAGATCTAAATGTAAGATCAGAAACTATAAAACTCCTAGAGGAGAACATAGGCAAAACACTCTCAGACATAAATCACAGCAGGATCCTCTATGATCCACCTCCCAGAATTCTGGAAATAAAAGCAAAAATAAACAAATGGGATCTAATTAAAATTAAAAGCTTCTGCACAACAAAGGAAAATATAAGCAAGGTGAAAAGACAGCCTTCTGAATGGGAGAAAATAATAGCAAATGAGGCAACTGACAAACAACTAATCTCAAAAATATACAAGCAACTTCTGCAGCTCAATTCCAGAAAAATAAACGACCCAATCAAAAAATGGGCCAAAGAACTAAATAGACATTTCTCCAAAGAAGACATACGGATGGCTAACAAACACATGAAAAGATGCTCAACATCACTCATTATTAGAGAAATGCAAATCAAAACCACAATGAGGTACCACTTCACACCAGTCAGAATGGCTACGATCCAAAAATCTGCAAGCAATAAATGCTGGAGAGGGTGTGGAGAAAAGGGAACCCTCCTACACTGTTGGTGGGAATGCAAACTAGTACAGCCACTATGGAGAACAGTGTGGAGATTCCTTAAAAAATTGCAAATAGAACTACCTTATGACCCAGCAATCCTACTTCTGGGCATACACACCGAGGAAACCAGAATTAAAAGAGACACATGTACCCCAATGTTCATGGCAGCACTGTTTATAATAGCCAGGACATGGAAACAACCTAGATATCCATCAGCAGATGAATGGATAAGAAAGCTGTGGTACATATACACAATGGAGTATTACTCAGCCCATTAAAAAGAATTCATTTGAATCAGTTCTGATGAGATGGATGAAACTGGAGCCGATTATACAGAGTGAAGTAAGCCAGAAAGAAAAATACCAATACAGTATACTAACATATATATATGGAATTTAGAAAGATGGCAATGACGACCCTGTATGCAAGACAGGAAAAACGACACAGACGTGCATAACGGACTTTTGGACTCAGAGGGAGAGGGAGAGGGTGGGATGATTTGGGAGAATGGCATTCTAACATGTATACTATCATGTAAGAATTGAATCGCCAGTCTATGTCTGACGCAGGGTGCAGCATGCTTGGGGCTGGTGCATGGGGATGACCCAGAGAGATGTTGTGGGGAGGGAGGTGGGAGGGGGGTTCATGTTTGGGAATGCATGTAAGAATTAAAGATTTTAAAATTTAAAAAAAAAAAAAGAAGAAGACGTGGCAAGAATACATGAAAGAACTGTACAAAAAAGATTTTCAAACCCAGATAATCACGATGGTGTAATCACTCACCTAGAGCCAGACATCCTGGAATGTGAAGTCAAGTGGGCCTTAGAAAGCATCACTATGAACAAAGCTAGTGGAGGTGATGGAATTCCAGTTGAGCTATTTCAAATCCTGAAAGATGATGCTGTGAAAGTGCTGCACTCAGTATGCAAGCAAATTTGGAAAACTCAGCAGTGGCCACAGGACTGGAAAAGGTCAGTTTTCATTCCAATCCCAAAGAAAGGCAATGCCAAAGAATGCTCAAACTACCGCTCAATTGCACTCATCTCACATGCTAGTAAAGTAATGCTCAAAATTCTCCAAGCCAGGCTTCAGCAGTACGTGAACTGTGAACTTCCAAATATTCAAGCTGATTTCAGAAAAGGCAGAGGAACCAGAGATCAAATTGCCAACATCTGCTGGATCATGGAAAAAGCAAGAGAGTTCCAGAAAAACATCTACTTCTGCTTTATTGACTATGCCAAAGCCTTTGACTATGTGGATCACAATAAACTGTGGAAAATTCTGAAAGAGATGGGACTACCAGACCACCTGACCTGCCTCTTGAGAAACCTATATGCAGGTCAGGAAGTAAGTTAGAACTGGACATGGAACAACAGACTGGTTTCAAATAGGAAAAGGAATATGTCAAGGCTGTATATTGTCACCTTGCTTATTTAACTTCTATGCAGAGTACATCATGAGAAATGCTGGACTGGAAGAAGCACAAGCTGGGATCAAGATTGCCGGGAGAAATATCAATAACCTCAGATATGCAGATGACACCACTCTTACAGCAGAAAGTGAAGAGAAACTAAAATGCCTCTTGATGAAAGTGAAAAAGGAGAGTGAAAAAGTTGGCTTAAAGCTCAACATTCAGAAAACTAAGATCATGGCATATGATCCCATCGCTTCATGGCTAATAGATGGGGAAACAGTGGAAACAGTGTCAGACTTTATTTTGGGGAGCTCCAAAATGTCTGCAGATGGTGATTGCAGCCATGAAATTAAAAGACATTTACTCCTTGGAAGGAGGGTTATGACCAACCTAGTCAGCATATTAAAAAGTAGACACATTGCTTCCCAACAAAGTGCCGCCTAGTCAAGGCTATGGTTTTTCCAGTGGTCATGTATGGATGTGAGAGTTGGACTGTGAAGAAAGCTGAGCACCGAAGAAATCATGCTTTTGAACTGTGGTGTTGGAGAAGACTCTTGAGAGTCCCTTGGACTGTAAGGAGATCCAACCAGTCCATTTTAAAGGAAATCAGTCCTGGGTGTTCTTTAGAAGGACTGATGTTGAAGCTGAAACTCCAATACTTTGGCCACCTCATGTGAAGAGTTGACTCATTGGAAAAGACCCTGATGCTGGGAGGGATTGGGGGCAGGAGGAGAAGGGGACGACCGAGGATGAGATGGCTGGATGGCATCACCGACTCAATGGACATGAGTTTGTGTAAACTCCAGGAGTTGGTGATGGACAGGGAGGCCTGGCGTGCTGCGATTCATGGGGTCGCAAAGAGTCAGACACAACTGAGCGAGTGAACTGACTGAACTGAACTGAGGCACTAAGCAAAGATGGGAAAGGTTTCCTTTTGGCAAAATGGGAACACTATCAGGAATCCCATCGGGGAGTGAGAGTGAAGGGCTTCCTATGTGGCGCAGTGGTAAAGAATCCAGCTGCCAGTGCAGGAGATGCAGGTTCAATCCCTCTGTTTGGAAGATCCCCTGAAGGATGAAATCGCAACCCATTCCAGCATTCTTGCTTGGAGAATCCTGTGGACAGAGGAGCCTGGTAGACTACAGTCCATGGGGTAGCAAAAGTCAGACACGGCTGAATGACTAAGCATGCACACATGTGAGAGCAAGGGGATTTTTCTCATTGTTATAGAATGTTATGCTTTTTATGAATAAATAAATATATATATTCTTATGACCAATGTAAATATCACATTTTTGGCCTCCCAGATGGCTCAGTGTAAAAGAATCCACCTGTCAATGCAGGAGGCCTGGTTGGATCCATGAGTTTGGAAGATCCCCTTGAGAAGGAAATGGCAACCTACTCCAGTATTCTTGCCTGGAAAGTCCCATGGACAGAGGAACCTGGCAAGCTACAGTTCATGGGGTCACAAAAGAGTTGGACATGACTTAGTGACTAAACAACAACAACAAAATATCATATTTTCCCTTGGGACAGAAAGAAAATGCAGATACAGAGCTTTGTAAGTCTGGTGATTTTCAATAAATCATAATTATCCAAGTAACTTCATGAATAAATTTTAGGTAAGCAGTCAGGCAACAAATAATCTTGCATGTATAATTGAGTGCTCAAAGAGATGGCCATGATCCCCAGCCTATGGCCAAAAGATTGCTTGGTGGCTCATGCCAGAGTAAGAGTTAATTTCATTTCTCATAGGTCTTACCTGCCGGAAATGCTGATATGTTGGCAGAATACAATCATGTGCCCAATTAGGCAGGCAATTGCCAGCTTTATGCAATGCAATACAGGTGCACCTTCTTGAAAACAGAACAATTTTGTGGTTTATTCATGTCACAAGGACACTGTCGAAATTCAGTCAAAAGATGAAGAGGGCAGAGAAGGCTATCAGAAGGCCAAACCAATAAGTGAAAGAAATCTCAAAGTGGGGTGGTTTTTGAAGTTAATGTTTTATTGGAGAATAGTTGCTTTATAATGTTGTGTTAGTTTCTGCTGTACAGTAAAATGAATCAGCTATATATATATATATATATATATATATATATATATCCCCCTTCTATTTTGGATTTCCTTCCCATTTAGTTTAACACAGAGCCCTGAGTAGAGTTCCCTGAGTTATATAGTAGGCTCTCGTTAGTTACCTATTTTATACACAACGTGGGTTTGATCCCTGGGTCAGGGAGATCCCCTGGAGGAGGGCATGGCAACCCACTCCAGTATGCTTGCTTGGAGAATCCCATGGACAGGGGAGACTGGCAGGCCACAGTCCATAGAGTTGCAAACAGTTGGACACGACTGAAGTGACTGATCACACAGGCACATCTATAGTGTCTCAATCTCTCAATTAATCCCACTCCCCTTTTCCTCCTTTGGTGTCCATACATTTATCCTCTATGTCTATGTAAGGATTAGAATGTATACAACACATCCAGCATACAGTAGATCCTCAACAAATGATGGCTACATTATTATCTCATAGCTCAGGTGGTAAAGAATCAGCTGCAATGCAGGAGACCCTGGAATTCCTGGGTCAGGAAGATCCCCTGGAGAACGGATAGGCTACCCACTCCAGTATTGGGCTTCCCTGTTGGCTCAGACGGGAAAGAATCCACTTGCAATGCGGGATACCTGGGTTCGATTCCTGGGTTGGGAAGATCCCCTGAAGGAGGGTATGGCAACCGACTCCAGTATTCTTGCCTGGAGAATCCCACGGACAGAGGAGCCTGGCGGGCTACAGTCTATGAGGTCACAAAGAGTCGGACTCGACTGAGGGACAAAGCACAGCACAGCAATGTTCTTGAATTTGTATAACCTAAGTGATATAAACATATATTTTCATTTTAAAAGAAATGGTTATAGAAGATCACCTCATTGCCTTTTTGGGTAATCCAGAGGAAAGTCCAAAGTCACAGAGGAAATTGCTATGAAAGAGGTACTCCTTACTCCATTTTACTGATGAAAAATTCAAGTAGAAGTCGATTCAGTCCTTTAGGGCTCCTATAACAAATTACCACAGAAAGGGTAGCTTATAAATAATAGACACTTAAATCTCAAAGTTCTGAATTTCAAGATCGGGGTGCCAGCATGGTTAGGGACTGGAGAAGCCCCTGTTCCAGTAGGCACACTGATGACTTCACACTGTTACCTCTCATGGGGAAGGCAGGAGGGAGCTCTGTGGGGTCTCTTTTTTAAGAACATGAATCCCACCCAGTGACTCCCATCTGTGTGGAGATTTCACACCCCAGGATAGTGTAGACAGCTCTTCATACTCTGGCCTTGCTTTCCTTCTAAAATAGTAATCATCTACCTTTTACGCCATGTTCATAACCCTCTGTATTTCTCATCTGTGTCTTGGACTGTGACAAAGAAGCTGGTGTCCACTTAAGCTCATATTGCTCCTTGTAGTTATCATTAGGATGTCGCTTCCCAAATGAGATCAATGTCTCCTGGTCCATCTGCATCAAGATACAACTTAAGACCAGTGTTTACCCATGGAACACAAGCAGAAGTGTTTGGTATCACTTTTCGGCTAAAGCTGTTAGAAGATGTGTCTTCTCCAAGCTCTTTCCCCTTCCACTTCTGCATGCAGAGCCCTTGAAGGCCCAGGGGATGCTGAAGTCACCAGTTGGAAGGACCCTTCATTTTAGAAATGACAAGTTAAAAATAGTGAACTTCTGATCAGGAATAGTTGCTATAGATTATATTGTGCGTGAGAAATTAATTTCTATTTTGTTAAGCTCCTAAAAATTTAGGATGTATATTTAGTTACAGTAGCTGGTATTACTTAGTAAATATCCTGTTCCATCTATCCAATCTATCTAGCGTGTTTTTGCCACTTCTGGTTTCCATCATTCAAAGATGAGCTTAAATGCAACTTCTTTTGCATCTCCTGAATTCCTCCATCAGTTAATATATATTCTCCATTACATTTACCTAGGTGTTTGTCTTAGGTTATAACTAATTCTGTCCATTGAAGTATACACCACTAAATTATGAACCTTTATCAGTGGAAACTCTGTCTTAATCACTTCGTACCCCCTGGAGTGTCAAACACAGTATCTCACAAACAGTAGATGCTCAATAAATGTCTGTTACATTAGACCAAATGAAATTGAATTCATATATCTGAATGATTAATATATTTCTTTCATTCAAGATCTTAGGGCTAGTATAAAAAAAGAAATCTATTACTTCAGTCTGACTCTTTAACTTGGCAGATTAGAGTGAAATAAAAATGTGTCCTGAATAAAACAAAAATGCATTGTTTTACATAAGATATAGCAATTTTGAGAAATACATTGATTTAATGTACTTAGGCCAGTGAAAAATCTGTTGGTTTAAGCTAACTGCCATTAGTTTCAATTAAAATGTATCGATTTGGGTAAATGTTGGTTAGGATAAATGTTGCCTGGCTCTGGAAAAAAAAAAAAAAAAAACCAGCACAACATTTACTTAAGCTTGCCTTGGAGCACAGGCAGAGAGAAAGAAGGAGGTGGCAGAACAGTTGTGGAGGACCCAGGGAGGGAGTACGGGGGTCAGAAGCCAGACAGAATTCCTCCCTGTGCCTTTCTCCCTGGGGAGAGAGCTGACGGGGTGGCCAGTTAGGGGGTCACTGTCCTTTGACTTTATATCATCTACAATCCATATGTTGGCAAAATGGCATTGAAACAAAAATTTACTTAAATTAGAATGCTTCTACAAAAGACCCAATCAGGTCAATTCCATTAATTCATTTAAGAAGTAAAATCATTCAAACGTGACAAAACATCTGGGTGTAGCTGGGAGACATTTCTCACATTTTGATCAATGGTTTTACTGCTTTTATTAGATTGAACAATATGACAAGGCTATTTTTGTGGTTATAAAAAGTTGAATATTGGCAATTTCATATGGTTCAGCCCAGTAGATACTGCCTAAGGGTCATTAGAGAAAGAAATATTGATACAATAGCTTGCACTTTTTTTTAACTTTTTATTTTGTTTTGGGGTATAGCTGATTGACAATGTCATGATTGTTTCAGGTGAAGAGCAAAAGGACTTGGCCGTACGTGCACATGCATTCATTCTCCCCCAAACTCCTCTCCCATCCGGTTTGCCACGTAACACTGAGCAGATTTCCATGTGCTATACAGTAGGTCCTTGTTGGCTATTCATTTTTAACATGCAATGTGTACATGTCCATCCCAAAATATGCATGATCTATCTGTCTATTATCTATTTATCATATTTGCATTTACCATCCCAAAGATGTAAGGGTCTGGAGCAGCAGAGATAATGCTCAGTACATATCTGAGAATGGAGGGCAGAAATGAAGACGTGAAGATGTTAGATGGTGGTAGATCAGATTAGGATAAAGGGAACAAAAGTAATGAAACATTTCAATTCATTTAACCATTTAAATGTTTGCCATTGGAAAATGAATACACTCATTTTTCTATGTTTTTTTGATGACTGGAAGGAACCAAATGTCTTGGCAATGAACACTGTGTAAAACATACACAAATTAAGCAAATACATACAAGGAAGTCTCACTGTCAAGGGGACAGAGATGTCAATGAGAATTGGAGGAAATGATGAAGACATCTGGGTAATGCAAAAGTAGGAAATGAGTGGGTCGTAACTGTACGGATCTATATGTGGGGTGTCTGGACAGGCAAAGGTCATTCAGGGAGAGGAGTCATATGTACTTAAAATATGTGAAGTAAATTATTGCAAATAAAAAAGGAGAATATTTCAAAATACAAATAGGAAAAGAAAAAATTAAAGGCAATATGTTAGTAAATTTCATTTCTTACCTCAATCTTCTGTTTCTGAAATGGGATGCAGTCGCTGTTTTAGTTTATTTGTTTTCATTCTGTTTAATTGCAGAGACTATTTTACTTGGAAATCTTTCAAGCCTGCAAAAAAGGTGTTATCTTAACTGGTTGTAAATGTCAAAATAGTTCATCAGGCCCAAAGTTTATCTCCATAGTTACTAAAGAGCCACATCTCTCTCTGAACACTGATGAGACATAACTTCTACCATTTTAGGTTCTGGCTACCTATTCCTTGTTAAAAATAATTGTACAGTGGAATAGTAATTAGGAGATCTCACTTTTTATCACAGATTCTGTTGCTAATTTCTGGGCAACGTTTGATAAGTCCCTTAAACTCTCTGAAGTTTTTGATCTAAAAATTAGAGACAAACATAATTACTTTGTTTTTTTATTATTATAAAAATAAAATGATGTTCAGTATTTAAGAGTATTCAGTAAATATAAAAATCACCACTGAGATCCCATATTGAGCAGGTGATATGCAGGACAATTTCACATACTTTGTCTTGTTTAATCCTAATGGTAGCCCTATGATAGACACTATCTTCATGTTTAAAGAAACGAAGCTCACCTGTCAGAAGTTAAGCAATTTGTCCAAATGTAAGATAGGCATTTAGCAAATATTTTATGAATCAATTGATGGATTACTCCCTAGTCCTCTTCTTTGACATTCCTCATATTTAATTATTTACGTAAGGTAGAACCTTGCCCGTATAATACAGTGTGTCTAGGGAGAAATGTATACTAAATAGAAAATGTCTAAATTATGAAACATTTGATGAGGATAAATTCACCAAAACTTCCTTCCAACTTTAGAGTTCTACTTATTTGATAAATTTTATGGTGTACATAGTCATAGGATGCAAATGGTACATACTGATATCAAATTTGGTTTTTTATTATCATTTTAATTATCTCCCAAGATTATTTGACATTTATTCACTCATTCAGCCAATCCACAAATGTTTGAGGGGTATTGTGTTAGGAAGTAGGAATTCAGTAGGGAACAAAACTAGGTAGTCCCTGACCTCAGAGGGTTTTTAAATAGTGAAAGAAATGGATATTACTCAAACTGTCATAAAGAAAAAAAAAACCTTGTGAACTTGCTATTTTGGTAAATTTAACTCTGTTGAGAGAGGGCATAAAGGAAGGTTTACCTCAGTGAAAGAGAGAAGGGAAAACTTGAACTGCAGTATGAGATGTGGTACGAGAAAGGAAAGATGTCCAGGGCAGAAGGAACAGCAGGAATAAAGATCTACAGCAGGAGAGAAAGCTGGAGTGTGAGAAAAAAGAACTTTATGCTTCCATGTTAGAGGCTTAATATTGGTAGCCTGTCTTTTTCTTTTCCACAGAACCAGTCAAGAGTTGCAGAAGCAGCAGACAGACGGAGATCAGAAAGAATAGGATTGGCACAAAAGGATGGACTGTTACTCACAGAGCATCACCCTTCACAAGGAAACACATGGGCAGGGGATGAATAGTCCTCTGCACCCAAAATTCAAGGAAAGTGTTTTCAGGTAGAGAATGAAGATGGAGGCAGGGCCGGACTGCAAAGTCTTGCAGGTGACTTTAAAGAACACTACATTTATCTTAGGAGAAATAAGAAATTAGTGAAGAATTAGAGTATAGGTTGTAAATGACATTTTGAAAGTCAATTTCTGCTATTGCAAGGGGAAAAAAAGATTGGAAAGAAGTTAGGAAATTATTGTGGAAATATAGGCTAAGAGAGTAGTTGAACTAGGCTGATGATGGTGGTAGTAGCGATGGGGAGACATAGACAGGCATGAGAGCTCTTTAGTACATAAAATAGGAAGGATTTGTTAAAGGGTTTGAAATGGGGAGTAATAGGGATGTTGAAATGATGTGTCTTGGAAAATGATGGATAGTGGTTTGATTTAATAAAACTGAGAAAACGGAAAAAGAACCAAGGGAGGGAAGGGAAGATTATTTGGAGAGGGAAGATTGCAAGCTAATGCTTGAGTTGACCGAGTACTAGATGCCTTTGAAATTGGTCAATATCATTTGCCTCCTTGTTAATATTTTAAAATTAATTCACACACTTGATTTATCCTAGCCATATTGTTTATACTACCTAATTACATGGCAATTTTTTTTTCAGCTCTACCTGTCAAGTAATCATTATAAACTTCATAATAGTGGGATATAAGTCAATGTACCTTAAGTGTGCTTATAACTAAACTGCTGCTCTATTTGGAGATTATTTTAGATTTTGAAAGCTGATTTTTTGCAGTTCTTACTTATATGTTTTGTTTCTGTGGTATAATCACCACTCCTTCCCAGTAGCTCTTAAGGAAATCCTGTTTGAAATAGCATGGTGGAATTTGAGGCAATCTTTCTTGAGTCTAAACAAAGGTGGTTTCTTTTACACTATCATGCATGTGAGGATTCTTCAGCAATGTTGGGAAGGTTTTACAAATGCAGGGAATCATGTGCAGTCAAGTATTTTCAAGAAAAGAAGCTTAGGATAATTTGCATAGGACCACTGAGTTTAGAAGGAGCTGTGGTTTCCTTGCCTTCCAGTAAAGCCACAATAAAAACATCCCATTAAAGAAGAATGTGCCCTGTGTTTATATAAGGTTTATAAGAAAACTCCTTTCTTTCCCTAGATTTTTCCTAAAGTTTATCTACTATTTGTCACCCCAAAAGTTTGTCTTTACTTCAAATCTAAGATCTAATTGCTGATGGTGAAATTTAACTCTTTTTCTTTTCTATCTCCTTCCATTTTTTTCCCCTGAATGAGTAGTTTTATAGAGGTAATTTTTTAAGTTCAAATCTATCAACTGTCATAAGGCAAATAGAGCTGAAGAATATTGCACTTTAAGCAGAATCTAAGAAAATTTTTCACTCATGGTAACAGCTTAAAATATTTTCATGGAATTTTGAGGGAAATATTCAAGTGCAAAGAAACATCAATTTCTAAGTAGTTCACGGAACTCAGACATAGGCAGCTCTTAATTATACCAACTAATGGAGGAAAGTCTGTTTAGAGACATGAAACCTTCAACCAGTAATTTCAATGTCTTCACTAAAATTTTATGAGGGCAACATTGAACTGATTTTCAAAGCTCTCCTTTTCTTTAGCCTCTGCCCTTCTTGTTAAGGAGTTTCTAACAATCACACTGGCATGGTTAATATCAAGAAGAATGAAAGAAGGAAAGTGAAAGAAGAGAGAAGACTGTAGAAGGGGCATAGCTCGTAAATTGAATTATATACAAAAATCAATCTTCAGATCACAAAATCATGTTGGACTCTTCGAAACCCCATGACTGCACCACTTCAGGCTTCCCTGTCCATCACTATCTCCCAGACTTTGCTCAAATTCATGTGCACTGAGTTGGTAATGCTATCTAACCATCTTATCCTCCACCACCTCCCCCTTTTGCCTTCAGTCTTACAAAGTATCAGAGTCTTTTTCAAACAGTCGACTCTTTGCATCAGGTGGCCAAAGTATTGGAGCTTCAGCTTCAGCATCTGTCCTTCCCATGAATATTCAGGGTTGATTTTGTTTAGGATTGGCTGGTTTGATCTCCTTGCAGTCCAAGAAACTCAAGATTCTTCTCCAGCACAATTTGAAAGCATCAGTTCTTCAATGGTCAGCCTTCTTTATATTCCAACTCTCATATCCACACATGATTACTGGAGAAACCATAGCTTTGACTATACAGATCTTTGTTGGCAAAGTGACGTCTTTGCTTTTTAATACATTGTCTAGGTTTGTTATAGCTTTCCTTCCAAGGAGTAAACACCTTTTAATTTCATGGCTGCAGTCACCATGAAGAGTGATTTTGGAGCTCAAGAAAGTAAAATCTGTCACTGTTTCCACTTTTTCCTCTTCTATTTGCCATGAAGTGATGGGACTGGAGGCCATAATCTTAGTTTTCTGAATATTGAGTTTTAAGCCAGTTTCAATTTTTAAGCCAGCTTTTCACCCTCTTCTTTCACTCTCATCAAGAGGCTCTTCCTACTTTCTGCCATTAGAGTGGCATCATCTGCATATCTGAGGTTCTTGATATTTCTCTGGGCAGTCTTGATTCCTGCTTGGGATTCATCCAGCCAGATATTTTGCATAATTTACTTTGCATATAAGATAAACAAGCAGGGTGACAATATACAGCCTTGTGGTACACCTTTCCCAATTTTGAACACTCTGTAGTTCCATGTAAAATTCTAACTGTTGTTTCTTGACCCATGAGGAGGTTTCTCAGGAGGCAGTAAGGTGGTCTGGTATTTCTATCTCTTTAAGAATTTTCCACAGCTTGTTGTGAGCCACACAGTCAAAGACTTTTTTGTAGTTAATGAATTTTTCTAGAAATCCTTGGTTTCTGTATGATCCAATGAATGTTGGCAGTTTGATCTCTGGTTCCTCTACTTTTTCTAAATCCAGCTTGTACATCTGGAAGTTCTTGGTTCACATACTGCTGAAGCCTAGCTTGAAAGATTTTAAGTATAACCTTACTAGCATGTAATATGAGCTCAGGTGTGTGGTAGTTTGAACATTTTTGCACTGCCCTTCTTTGTGACTGGAATGAAAAACTGACCTTTTTCAGTCCTGTGACCACTGCTAACTTTTTAAAATTTGCTGATATATTGAGTACAGCACTTTTTTAAAATTTGGTTTTTAATTGAAAGATAATTGCTTTACAGAATTTTGTGGTTTTCTGTCAAACGTCAACAAGAATCAACCCAAATCCCCTCCCTGCCAAAC
Organism: Capra hircus; assembly: GCF_001704415.2. Taxonomy (NCBI): domain Eukaryota; kingdom Metazoa; phylum Chordata; class Mammalia; order Artiodactyla; family Bovidae; genus Capra; species Capra hircus. Next base: position 43,238,902 of record NC_030813.1, read on the forward strand.
TTCCCTCCTTTCTCCTTCCCCATCCCACCCTTCTAGAATGTCACAGAGAACCTGCTTGAATTCCCTGAGTCATACAGCAAATTCCCATCGTCTATCTATTTTACATATGGTATCGTAAGTTTCCAGGTTACTCTCTCCATACATCTCACCTTCTTGCTCCTCCCCTCCCCCTGTGCCAATAAGTCTGTTCTCTATGTCTGTTGGAGTGCAGCATTTAAATGGCATCATCTTTAATATTTTAAATATCTCTGCTGGGATTCGATCACCTCCAGATCTATTTGTTAGCTCTATTTACAAAATGCTTAAATATACAATTTCATATTAAATATGGACTACATTACAACATTATTCTTTATCATGTAGAAATTGATGTGAGAAGATACATTATTAATAATTCCCATACAGTGGCCTGAAATTTGGGAGGGGGGAGGAAATAACAACTCAGCTGTGCTGTAAAGATAATTCTACATTGGATTTAAGTAATACTTCCTCTTGAAGTCTTCTAGGATTGGAAAATGTATGGTATTCCCATTGTTCTATTAGGATAAACACATTTTAGAAACACTTCAGCTCTGTTTTTGTTTTGTCAAAACAGCAAGAAAAATCAGTAGCAAACAAAAATAGAAAGTGTGAGTACAAGATTACTCAGGATGCAATTATTCTGATTGTTGTTTCAAGGGCTATGATAAATTATCTGCAGTTATATGGAGACTCTATCACTACATAGACCAGGAGATTTGGTCTGTCTTAAAGACATACTTTACGTTTGTAGTGAAAATCATTGCCAAGAAAACGATAATGAAACAGTACTATTTTACCCTACTGATACTGATTAATGTGCATCATACATCACATTTGAGTCCCATTAAGATCCAAAACCCATGAAATCTAAGATTTCAAGCTTTAACAGAACAGAATCATGATATCTTAAAAACAGAGTACACTAGTTTCCTTTCAGTGCAGCAATTCTTTCTGAAACATCCGGGGTAAAAACAGCTGAAGCTTCTGTTTGATAGTCCCACTGACGGAGAACGTACTACTTCACCAAGCTAATTGTTTCTCTGCAGTATTGCTATGTGTCAAACACTCTATTTCATACGCATGCTAGTTTATCCTATCTGTTGATCCTATTCCACTGGGGCATCACAGAATATAACTTTATTTTTATGTCTCATTTTCAGATGTCAGAAGACAGCTAGTCTAGTTCCTCCAATCATTTCCTACGGAAATAAACACAGTTCTTTCCAGGATTTCATGTGAGACATGGTTTTCAGCTTCTTGGTCATTCAGGTATTTTCTGATATAGACATGCATTATTTGGTCACTGTCATTCGTGGTGGCCAAGATAATACCCTGGAAGTGGCTATAATTACAGGCAATATTTTGAAACTGTGATTTCCCTTACATTTTGTTGTTTAGTCACTCAGTTGTATCTGACTCTTTGTGACCCCATGGACTCCGGGCTTCCCTATTCTTCACCATCTCCCAGAGCTTGCTCAAATCCATGTCCATTGAGTTGGTGATGTCATCCAACCATTTCATCCTCTGTTGTCCCCTTCTCCTCCTGCCTTCAATCTTTCCCATCATCAGTGTCTTTTCTAATGAGTTGCTCTTCGCATCAGGTGGTGGAAGTATTGGAGCTTCAGTTTCAGTATAGGCTTTCCCAGTAATATTCAGGGTTGATTTCTTTTAGGATTGACTGGTTGGATCTCCTTGCAGTCCAAGGGACTCTCAAGAGTCTTCTTCAACACTTGGACTCAAAAGCATCAATTGTTTGGGGCTCAGCCTTTTTTATGGTCCAACTCTCACATCCATACATGACTACTGGAAAAACCACAGTTTTGACTATACAGACCTTTGTCAGCAAAATGATGTCTTTGATTTTTTAATGCACTGTCTAGGTTTGTCATAGCTTTTCTTCCAAGGCACAAGTATTACATTAAAATGTCATTAATGACAAAAAGTTGATACGACTGAGCAACTAACAACATCCTCAGGTGGTTTTAAAATTAACACTATTCAAAACAGGATTATCTTTTATATTTTTCTTTTTATAGTTCCTTTTTAAAATGATGTGAAATGTACATGCTTTAAAATATGTAAATACCAACTATGCAATTTTGCCAAAGTCGCACAGCTGTTTAACCAGTCCCCTCTCACAATATCAATATTTCCATCTATCCGAATGTATCCTGATGTCTCTTTTGAAACAATTTCCTCTAGTCCTACTACAGGGACGATCCCTGTTCTTATATATTTTTCTTTATTTTAGTTTTTACTGTTCTTGAGCTTCAGATAAAGTAAATTTGTCAAGTCTTATTTTTTTTTGCTCAAAATTAAATCTGTGAGACACATCTATGATGATATTTGTATCAAAAGTTTGTTCCTTTTGATTGCCCAGCAATATTGCATTGTATGACTATATCAGTTTGCCAGTCTTTCCTCTAGGTGATAGAATTTGGGTTGTTTATAGTTTTCCACTATTGTGAATAAAGTTGCTATGAATTTTTGTATACAGGTGTTTGTGTAAATATACGTTTTCTTCTCTTGGAGGCAGCAATGCTCAGTAGTATGAAAAGTATATGTTTAACATACAAGAATGACCAAACTGTTCTCCAAAGCATTTGTACAAGTTTGCATTCCCACTATTATTTATGAGATTCCAGTTGATCCACATCCTCAGCAGCATTTGGTAGTGTAAATCTTTTTAATTTAGCCACTGATTTGTTTGGAACAGTTCAGAGTTATGCTTGACGTCCAAGTTTCATTCTCTTTCTCTCTTCAGTGAGAATATTTGAATTCTATTCTCTTACCAAATTTTAATTATAAAATATAGTGTTAGCAACAATAATCACCATGTTATTTATTATTAATAGATTCTCAGACCTCATTCATCATATATCTGAAAGTTTATATCCTTTTACTAAAGCTCTCTGTATTCCCCTTTTTACCCAAAGCCCCTGGCAACCATTTCTCTACTTTATTCTCTATTTCTGTAAATTTGATTTTTTAATTATTTATTTATTTTTTATATTCTACTTATAAGTGATGCTATGTTGTATTTGTCTTTCTCTCTATGGCTTATTTCACTTAGCAAAAATGAAATAATTACAGGTTTTTTATTTTGTCACAAATGACAGGGTTTCCTTCTTTCTAAAGACTAAGTAGTATTACATTATATGCATTACTTTTTTCTTCCTTTGATGGATACTTAGATTATTTCCACACCTTGGTTACTGTGAAATTATGGATAATGAATGCTTCAATGAACCCAGGAGGACAGATGATGCTTTAAGATACTTATTTTGTTTGGATTCCCTGGTGGCTCCGATGGTAAAGAATCTGTCTGCAATGCAGGAAACCTGGGTTCAATCCCTGGGTCAGGAAGATCCCCTGGAGAAGGGAATGCAAACTACTCCAGTATTCTTGCCTGGAGAATTCCATGGAGAGAGGAGACTGGTGGATTGCATAGGGTTACGAAGAATCAGACACAACTGAGTGACTAACACTTTCTCTTTCAGAGGTGGGCTTGATAGATCATATGGTCATTCTATTTTTAATTTCTTGAGGAACCTCCATACTGTTTGACATGGTAGTTGTACCAATTTACATCTCCACAAACACTATACAAGCGTTCCCATTTCTCCACATCCTTGTCAACATTTATTATCTCTTCTTTCTTTGTAATGGACATCCTAACAGGTGTGAGGCCAGCTTAATTCTTAATAGTGCTCCTTTTGTTCTTAAGAGTGTTCTAGTTTGGACAGTGAATTATATGGTCAGTGTGGTTAATCAAGGACTCTGGTATGACCTATGCCCTAGTGGCCCTAGTAGAAGTGGTAAAAGGGTCATAACTGCAAGTGCCAGGAGCTATTTGAGGGCAAAAGAAATGTGGAAAGCCATATAATCCAGATATGCTACTGAGAGAAACAGTTTCTGCAAACTTTCTCCAGTGAGAGTCGCATGCTTTCTCCAGTGAGAGTTGGAAGCAGCTGGGCAAACTGCTAACCAATTTATGTCATTAAGAGTCATCACTATTAGAAATATAACTAGAATCAACAAATAGCGTCAGGTTGGAGATTCCTTAATAGCTAAAGCTCATTGTGAGTTTCCAGCACGGCAAACATGTTATTTACGCTGCATAAAAATTTTCCAAAAGCTTAGTGGCTTGAAGTAACACATAATTATTATCTCACTGCTTCTGAGGGCAGGAGTCTAGGCATTATGTAACTGGATTTACTCCTTCAGGATCTTACTAGGCTGCAAAGTGCCAGTAGACTGCCTTCTCATTTGAAGACTTAACTGGAGAATTCACTTCCACGTTCACTCAGGTTATTGGTAGAATTCATTTCCTTGTAGCTGTAGGACTCACACTCTGTTTTTATTGCTCCTATTGGCTGGAGGTCACTAGATGTAAGAGACTGCCCACTCTTCTCTGCCAGACCATTCTGTAGTCTTCTCTGTAGGCAACTTACAACGTGGCAGCTTGATTCTTTAAGGCCAGCAGGACAGCAAAAGCTATGAACTGGCAAGCTGAAGCATTATATAACATAATACAGGAGTGATATCTCAACATCTTTGCCTTATTTACTGGTTATAAGTAAGTCAGAGGTCCCACCTACCCTCACACAGAAATTACCCAAAGACGTGAATTTCAGGAGATGGGAATCACCTTAGAGTTAGTTCTTTTCCATATTCCACAACATTATGTTAACAGGGCATTAAAATTACTATTTTTTGGTTACCTACACTTTCCTTAGGAGGAAAAAAGAACAGTTTTCAAGATGGAAAGCTAATTGGGATAGAGCTTTGAGCTTTGTATTATATTTTTAATTGTAACAAGTGGCTTAGTTTTCCAGGAAATTCTATCTGTCTATCTACCTATTTTACGTTTTTTCCATACTTAGTATCAATCTTATTCTTCCAAATGGCTTCTAATATTTCTTCTACTAGGCCACAGTCAAATTGCATTAAACTTTTCTTGATTATCTTAGTTCACAGGAATTTCTCTCTTCTCTTCAAGTCAGAAACATATGGTTTTGGATTCTGACTATCACTGTCAATAGATTTTATGACCTATGGAAGAGTATTTAACCTTCCTAGATACAAGCTTTTTTATTGGCAAAGGGGGAATAGTATTATTTGTCTCACCTGTTTCTTGAAAAGTGGAAATGTGCGCACTTAGTAGCTCAGTCATATCTGACTCACGTCCTCATAGATGGTAGCCTGCCAGGCTCTTCTGTATGGGATTCTCCAGGCAAAAATACTGAAGTGGGTTGCCATTTCCTTCTCCAGGGGATCTTCCCAACCCAGGGGATCGAACCTAGGTGTCCTGCATTGCAGTCAGACTCTTTTCCAACTGAACTACTAAGGAAGCCCAGTAGAAATGTAATTATACACAAATAAACTAGTCCACAGAACATCCTTTTCAAATATGTTTCTTTTAGTCCCTTCCTTTCCTTGCCTTTCTCTACTCTCTATATCATTTTTAACACTCAATACACATTAGTCTGCATAGTTAGTTTTGTTGCATGAATATGTACACATATCTGGGAGATATATGTAATGATGATGCATTGCATTTTTGGGGGTTGATAATTTGAAGGTGATTTTCCAGCTATAGTGATGGATTTATACAGGTCCATTCACATTCTCTTCCCAATCTCCAGAATAAGTTACAGCAAATCTGTGAGATAACTACTAGGTTACTCTTATCCAATATTTGATCACTTTATTATAGTATTCTTTTGTAGTGCCTGTCCTTATTATTCTGAAAGTGAAAGTGTTAGTTGCTCAGTCACGTCTGATTCTTCGAGACCCCATTTATTGTAGCCCACCAGACTCCTCTGTTCATATTTCCCAGGCAAAAATACTGGAGTGGGCGGCCATTTCCTTCTCCAGGGGATCTTTCCAACCCAAGGATCAAACCCATGTCTCCTGTGTCTCTTGCACTACAGGCAGATTCTTTACCTGCTGAGCCATCAAGGAGCCTATTATATTCCAAATATAATTATTATTCTGAGTCCTGTTATATTCCAAATTTGGGGCCTCTTTCTCTTCCATGCTTCTTAATGGCCTTTTGAAACTCTCCAGGGGGAAAAATGTTCAGGGTCCTGGCTTATGCTTTTAGGTAGCAGAAGGCTTTTTTACAATACCTGCAAGAAAAGTTTTAATTATGCAAGTTCCTCATTATATAACTCCAATGGGAAAGCTATATTCTTTAAGGGACACTCTGGTACTTCATTTTTAAGGTCCATTTCCCTAAAATTAATACGAAGTAGCATAACATATTCCCCCTCAAAGAATTACTTTCATGAATTTTCCCTGAGAGTCTTTTAAAAATTACGTATCATTACATAAATAAAGGCATAGGCTTAACCTTGTGACTTTGTAATTTCAAATGAAATAAATAAGATATAGAGACCTACATTCTAATTCTGGTTTTACAACTATGCATCTGGTTAGTCAACTACAGAAATTTGTTTTTATAAAATTGCATTCACTCATATTTTATTGTAACTCTAAGTTTTCTTTCTTCATTCTGAAGCTTGTATACGTGCTTATTTGAGAACAGGATGTCTGTTAAATTCACACCAGGAGTTTATACATATAAATTTGTGCTGGTCAGGAGATATAGAAAGATGGAGAATTCCAACTAAGAGTAGTTAATTAGGAATCCCTTTTGAACAGAATTACTTCAAAGAGAATAGAGCCTCTCTTTGTTATCAACCAGGAATACAAACCAGGACACCAAAATCAATTAACAAGAATTTCAGGACTGAGTCTAAAGAAAAAAAATGTAAGTTACTTTCTCAGAAGTAAAAAGAGGTGGGCATGAGGGAAGACCATAGTCTCTTTTGATATTAAGGTGCCAGAGGTCTGCATTTGAAGAGCAAAATTGTCTAGCAAAATCTGAGGACGTCCAGTACCTGACTTCTAAATTCTTGAGCTGCAGACATTCTTCCTGAATGTCTAGAATATTAGTGGATGGGAGATAGCCAGCATATGTCCATCACTGTTCTCAGTAGTGAACATGCACACATCTGACAAGGCTGCTATCCAATCATTCAAGTGTGGTTAAAGGGGCTCATTTCTGACCTGCAGTCTGTTTCATACTGACTGCAAATATAGCTTGTCTTCTGGAGTCAGCAGGGCCACCCATGGAGCCTGTCACTCAACAATCGGCAGAGACACAATCACTTTGCCTTCAATGTTGCATCACATTTAAAATCAAATTTATGCTCTCTACTTCTGTGAAAATTATGATCCCCTACTGTTCATTTCTTAATTTCAAAAGGGGATCCCTGTCTTCTTTGCTCTTTTCCCAATTGATAAGGGCCAGTAGAATCTTCAAGACCACCAGCACTGGCCCCTAGGCAACCACTTTCTACAGTGTCCTTATTTCAGAACAAATGAAGAAAGATTCACACAAGAAAGTGACTTGCTCAAAGTTAAACATCAAAAGGCAGAGCTAAAGGGTAACTCCAATTTCTAAGCTTCCAGTTCCAAGGGCTTTATCTGAATCCATGCTACATCAGTGTGATCCCTTGGGTGAGCTTCATTCTGAGGTTTTTTTGTAAGCATCCTACTGATTGGCCCAATATGACCTTCCCAGCTCATTATTATCATTGACCCTTATCTGATGAACTTGATAAATGAGCAAAAAGTAATGTAAATAATTATCATTAGACATATTGTTCTGAATTTGCTCGAAGTAGTAATCTCATATTGTAAGGGTACTTTGTAGAATTAAAAAGCACATTTATACATTGGACCATTTTGATATATATATATTTTCCATTAAGGCAACTTTTTGAACTCAGCAAAATGATTGGACTCAAAGGCTGACAATGACTGAGGTAGTAGATTCACCTTGTCATATAGAAATATCTATTTATCCAAGAGTAAGTGTGAAATGTTTAATATAACATCCTAATTAACAGAGTGATGACTTAGATATACTATCTAAACTTGCTTGCTTGTTTTTGCTTTAAACTTTTTTAGAATGCACATATGTTTAAAAATTATTCAAAGCCATTTCAAGTATAGGATTTCATTCAAATTCCCATTCCACTCTACAATCCAGTTATCAAAGGTTTAGGGTAATGCTGAAGTAACAACCTTTTACATTGAACTGAAGTTTTGGACATTTAATTTAGTATACACTTTACTTATTTCATGAAGAATTTTAAGCCATTTATGACAGAAGTAATGGAGAAGGCAATGGCACCCCACTCCAGTACTCTTGCCTGGAAAACCCCATGGACAGAGGAGCCTGGTGGGCTGCAGTCCATGGGGTTGCAAAGAGTTGGACACGACTTAGCGACTTCACTTTCACTTTTTACTTTCATTCGTTGGAGAAGGAAATGGCAATCCACTCCAGTATTCTTGCCTGGAGAATCCCAGGGACTGGGGAGCCTGGTGGGCTGCCGTCTATGGGGTCACACAGAGTCGGACACGACTGACATGACTTAGCAGCAGCAGCAGCATGACAGAAGTAAACTATAAGTAGAAAATCAAGCACATGCAAAAATTTAAAAGCACAGATCTATCAAGGCTAGGTTAGATGTTAATTGAATTTTGCATTTACTTCTAAGCTTCCAAGAAGCAAAAGCCAAAAAATTTTAAAAAGGGAGAGAGAAATCATGTGTGCATTATACAATATTTCTAAAATATCACTATCAAAAAGAATCAGGCAATATCAAAATGTTTTAGACTTCTTAAGACAAGGATACATGGAAATACTCAACAAAATTGTATTGGAAATGGTTTACTCTTTTTTTCGGTAATTGAAAGGGTCTTTGGAGTATGGCAAGCCTTAGCATGTTGTATTAAATATCTCCTGGATATCTACAATATGGAAGCCACAGAATCCGTATGCCTGCTTAACCAAAATATTGGCATTTTTGGAAGACTAGAATAGATAATTTCTAATGTTTTTTTAGTTCTAATCATTGACTCTGATTCACATGGAAGATACGAGTGAATAACATTTGTGAATCTCAGATTTAGATCTCTTCGTTCCAGGCCTCCAAACACAGGGTAGGGTAGGCAGACCTACCCTAGCAGGGATTCAACAAATGAGGCATTGATGGGTTCAGTGACCTCCTTGGATGGCTCTTGCCTTCTGATGTTGCACTTAGTAAAATCAGGGTCCTCCTACTTGGAGTTTCTTCATTTCTGGCAATTCCCAAAGCCCTTCCTCCCTAGGATGCTCTCCTTCATTGCTCCAGAAGGCAAGCTACTGAATAAGTGTTTCCCAGAGGGAGGGAAAAGTTATTTGGAAGAGGCTGGACTCTGTCAGATAAGTAAAAACTTTTATAAACACCTGGCTTGGAACTGGGAGAGAAGAATGTTTTCAAATCAAAGTGCTAAATTAAGAAGCTTAATTTTGGTACTTCAGCTGACTGAGTTGTTTATGGGAGGGTTTATACTAACAATTCCGTGGAATCCACAGGGGATCAAGAGTGGAAACTGATAAGATAGCTTCAGCGGAAGAAAAGGACTGTCTCACTCCAGCAGCTCTGTCTTCAGAGAGCCTGTGAGGAGTGCTGAGCCCAGGTCTGTTTCGGTCTCATGCTGGTACACAGATAGCTACAGCATACTGCCTTTCTCCATACCCTGCTCTCCTTGGAGGGGCAGAGCCTATACTTATTTTTCTTGACTTCTCCAATTTATCATTATAAATGTAATAGTGAAGAGAGAATTCTTTATTGGGGAAAAGACATTGGTTTTGAACATAAAGGCATTAAACTGGGATTTATACTGAATTTAATTTCAGATTCTAACAACTTGCAGAGGAAATTACTTGCTTACTCTGGAGCAGTTTTTCCCATCTGAAGATGGGAGTTAGAACTTTTCTATGGTCTCCATCATACTCTGTACTTCCAGGAGTTCCTTATTATATCATCTTAATGTTAAATATGTTTCAAGAATAGCCCAGCATATGCATGTACTGAAGTCCTAAAAGTCAAGTTTGGCACTGGGGGGACTTAGTAATTTTACTTTTTGGAAATTTACATAAAATAAGAAGATATTTGCATAAGTATTTACATGTCAGAATGTTTATTTCAACATTATTTAAGTGGTAAAAGTTGGGAACAAACTAACTTTACAATAAAGTGATTGAATGTATAAATTATTGTTTGCCCATATGAAGGCCTAAGGAATATCTATTTAAATTCAGATTGCTGAAAAATATTTGACATAGAACATGTTCACAGTGAACTCTAAATAATAAAATCAGATTACAATCAGTAAGAAGGTATCCTAATTTTTTTAAAGATAAAAATGAGTGTTAAAGATTTATGTGCGTTAAAGATTTAAGTGTGTGAAATGGAATAGAAAAAACCTAAAGAACTCTATTTCAAAATTTCAACTGTGTGATAATTTTCAATGTTTTTACAATGAGGGTTGATTCCTTTTGCAATTAGAAGGTAACATGAATTAATTCAATTTTATGCAGTTCAGGATGCAACAGTTAGAAGTGGACATGGAACAACAGACTGGTTCCAAATAGGAAAAGGAGTACATCAAGGCTGTATATTGTCACCCTGCTTATTTAACTTATATGCAGAGTACATCATGAGAAACGCTGGACTGGAAGAAACACAACCTGGAATCAAGATTGCCGGGAGAAATATCAATAACCTCAGATATGCAGATAACACCACTCTTATGGCAGAAAGTGAAGAGGAGTTAAAAAGCCTCTTGATGAAAGTGAAAGAGGAGAGTGAAAAAGTTGGCTTAAAGCTCAACATTCAGAAAACAAAGATCATGGCATCTGGTCCCATCACTTCATGGGAAATAGATGGTGAAACAGTAGAAACAGTGTCAGACTTAATTTTTTGGAGCTCCAAAATCACTGCAGATGGTAACTGCAGCCAGAAATTAAAAGACGCTTACTCCTTGGAAGAAAAGTTATGACCAACCTAGACAGTATATTCAAAAGCAGAGACATTACTTTGCCGACTAAGGTCCGCCTAGTCAAGGCTATGGTTTTTCCTGTGGTCATGTATGGATGTGAAAGTTGGACTGTGAAGAAGGCTGAGCGCTGAAGAATTGATGCTTTTGAATTGTGGTGTTGAAGAAGACTCTTGAGGGCCCCTTGGACTGCAAGGAGATCTAACCAGTCCATTCTGAAGGAGATCAACCCTGGGATTTCTTTGGAAGGAATGATGCTAAAGCTGAAGCTCCAGTACTTTGGCCACCTCATGCGAAGAGTTGACTCATTGGAAAAGACTCTGATGCTGGGAGAGATTGGGTGCAGGAGGAGAAGGGGACGACCCAGGATGAGAGGTCTGGATGGCATCACTGACTCGATGGACGTAAGTCTGAGTAAACTCTGGGAGATGGTGATGGACAGGGAGGCCTGGTGTGCTGCGATTCGTGGGGTTGCAAAGAGTCGGACACGACTGAGTGACTGAACTGAACTGAAATGTTGTAGAAAAAAAAGAATGTATACACCCTTCCTTTTCTCCACTTTCCTACTTCCTAACAGGCTCAGAAACTTAAAAGAAAACTTCAAGTATTATGACAAATAATATGCTACCTCATAAGTTTCAAAACGTTGAGATCACCTCCATTTATTTTTCGAGTGAACCACAGATGTCAGGGCTAAAAGATACTTCAGAAGCCTTCTTGTTTTCCCAGTTCATGTTATTGGGTCTCAGGACAACTAATGGCTTGTCAACTGCTATAAAACAATGATCCAAGTAGTTATAAATATGAAGAACCTAAATTTTACAGACCTGAATCACAACAAGTATATAGCATAAACTCATCTGAAAGGAATGTAGTAATGTAAATGAAGTGAAACTAAGGATCTAATATTAAGATACTAAAAAGTCTGGGACTATTCCTATCAATGTCAAGCAAAAAGCCTCACATGACTTTAGAATTACAAAGAGTACAAATAGAGTTCTTTGGCCTCTTAACCCTTGGTGAACATGCAATGGTCCATTCCTCTAGTTTTCTGAAGAAGCTTATCTGGATATCATCATACCTAAAAAGCTTTCCTTTAAATCATTTAGCAATCTAACTAAAAAGGTAGAAAAGGTAGCTTTTCATTGAGTTTGAACAATTATATGCATTTACCTCTATCTATAAGTTCATGATACATTTCCTGATCATGAGGTGTTGCAGCTCAAGGACCGTGCCTTGACCATTTGTGACTCGTGTTTGTCCCTTGGACACAACTCACATGGGGCACAGTGTGGCTAACATCCAGAAGGATCACAAGAACTACACAACTGCCTTGGCACCCCTTCAAGAACTGCTTAGCAAGGAGCTCATGATTGTTGACCTTGACCCAGTTGGAAACCCTGGCAATAATTTGTTTAATATTATAGTTAATATGATACCTGTTAGTAGGAAGAATTTTGCGAGATTGTAATCACCATGGTAGCCCATGTTAGGTAGACTCCTATTATTATCTTTGTTTTCACTTGCTCATTAGTTTCTAGGAAATTAATTCTGGGCTATCATCTTTCACAGTCAATGTTTTCTTATTAGAAATTAGAATGCAACATAACCTTAATTTATAATCTTAAATGTTAGGAGACAAGATGAGTTAAAGGGATAACATAGAATTAACAAATTTTAATGCATCTAAGGATTTTAGAAATTATAAGAGCCATTAGTCCTTATATTTTTCAACATGATTCCAAATTTGAAAGTTTTCAAGGACCTAATACTTCAAAATATATTTACTTGTCATAGTGAATAGAAATATGTATATCTTAATTAAATGTTATCTAGTCTAGCATCTTAGGACTTCCCGGTGGCTCAGATGGTAAAGTGTCTGTCCACAATGTGGGAGACCCGGGTTCAATCCCTGGGTTGGGAAGATCCCCTGGAGAAGGAAATGGCAATTCACTCCAGTACTATTACCTGGAAAATCCCATGGACAGAGGAGCCTGGTAGGCTACAGTCCATGGGGTTGCAAAGAGTCGGACATGACTGAGTGACTTCACTTCACTTCACTTCAGGCTAGCATCTCATACCAAAGATTGAGAATCTGAAACTTAGGAAGATGAAGGAACATTCCTAAGGCCATAGTGGCACGATGGGACCCAGTGTCTCATTTTTAGACCTCAGTTCCATGTATTTTGTTTTAGGCCAATCATACTTGCTCACACTTGAAAGGTTTTTGGCTCCTGGGCACTGGGGGAAATACAAAAACATTTTTTGTTACTGTTGTTGCAATTTTTGGCACTCTTCACTTTATATATTTGTATACAATGTTTAAAGGCTACACTCTATTCACAGTTATTACAAAATATTGACCATATTCCCCATGTAGTAAAATACGTCCTTGTAGTCTATCTTAAGCCTGCCTGGAAAATCCCATGGACGGAGGAGCCTGGTAGGCTACAGTCCATGGGGTCTCGAAGAATCGGACATGACTGAACGAATTCATTTTCAGTTTTCACTTTATGCATTGGAGAAGGAAATGACAACCCACTCCAGTATTCTTGCCTGGAGAGTCCCAGGAACAGAGGAGCCTGGTGGCCTGCAGTCTATGTGGTCACACAGAGTCTGACATGACTGAAGCGACTTAGCAGCAGCAACAGCAGCAGCAGCAGCAGCAGCAGTCTATCTAAAACCTGATAGTGTGTACCTCCCACTCTCCACCCCTATATTGCCCTCCCCTCCAACTGGTAATCACTAGTTTTTTTGTCTATGTGTGAGCTTGCTTTTTTTTTTTTTTTTTTTTGCTATGTTCACTTGCTTGTTGTATTTTGGGATTCCACGTATAAGTGACATTATACAGTATTTGTCCCTTCTCTGTCTGACTTATTTCACTTTGCATAATGCCCTTCAAATCCATCCACTTTGCTGCAAAGAATGAAAATTTCTTTCTTTTTTTTATAACTGACTAGTGTTCCATTGTGTGAAATATATATATATATAAAATATCTTCTTCACCTATTCATCTGTTGATGTATACTTAGGTTGCTTTTATGTCTTCCTAATTGTACATAATGCTATTTGGAAGATTGGGGGTTGATTATGTTTTTCAATTAGTGTTTTTTTCTTTTTCCCCCCTCAGATATATACACAGGAGTGGAATTGTTAGGTCATATTGTAGTTCTATTTTTAGTTTTTTTAATTAGAAATTAGAATGCAACATAACCTGATAATTATAGTCAAAAACATTTTTTTTGACAGGGCTGCACCTATTTACATTTTTACCAACAGTATTATGAAGGTTCCCTTTTCTCCACAGTCAATATTTGCAAATCAATCAGTGTGATATATCACTGTAACAAACTGAGGAATAAAAACCATGTAATCATCTCAATATATGCAGAAAAGTTTTTTTTTTTAATAAAATTCAATATCTGCTTATGATGGAAACTCCCCAGAAAGTGGGAATAAAGGAAATGTACCACAACTTAATAAAGGCCACATTTGAAAAAACTTCAGCTAATATCATTCTCAACTGTGAAAAGCTGAAAGCATTTCCTCTTAAACCAGGAATAGGATAAGGACGCTCACACTCATCACTTTTATTCAACATAGTTTTGGAAGTACTAGTCACAGCAATTAGACAAGAAAAAGAAATAAAAAGAATCTAAGTTGGAAAGAAAGAAGTAAAACTGTCAGTATTTGCAGATAACATGATACTATATATAGAAAAATCCTAGACAGCACTAGAAAGTAACTAGAGCTCATTAATGAATTTGGTAAAGATGCAGGATACAAAATTAATGTACATAAATTTGTTGCATTTCAAAAATAACAGTGAACTTCAGAAAGAGCAATTAAGGAAATAGTCCCATTTCCATTGCATCAAAATGGGTAAAATACCTAGAAGTAAGTGTACTTAAGGAGGTAAAAGACTGCACTCCAAAAACTGTAAGGTACTGATGAAAGAAATTGAAGGCAATATAAGCAGATGGAAAAATATACAGTGTTCTTCAACTGGAAGAATTCTTATTGTTAAAATGACCATATTGCCCAAGGCAATCTACAGATTAATGCAATATTTATTAAAATTCCAGTAGAATTTTCACAGAACAAGAACAAATAGTTTTAAAATTTGTATAGAAACACAAAAGACTCTGAATAGCCAAAACAATCTTGAGAAAGAAGAACAGAGCTGGAGGACTCATGATCTCTGACATCAGAATATACTACAAAGTCTACAGCAATAAAAACATTATGGAATTGGCATAAAAAC
Source organism: Capra hircus (assembly GCF_001704415.2). NCBI lineage: Eukaryota > Metazoa > Chordata > Mammalia > Artiodactyla > Bovidae > Capra > Capra hircus. The sequence continues at coordinate 43,254,089 of NC_030813.1, forward strand.
AAACACATAGATCAAAGGAACAGGATACAGAGCCCAGATATAAACCCACACACTTATGGGCAATTATTAATAATATATAGGAAAGGAATCAACATTTACAATGGAGAAAAGGGAGTCATCAAGTTCCTGATTTAGGTTTCCCTTTTTAAATTATTTCAAAAGCAGAATAAAAGTGGTGGTGATGGAAATAATCTATCTGCATACTCTCTTTTGTTCTTATGAATTCTCTCAACATATGTAGGAGTATCATGACTAGGCCCTGACAGAGGAAATATATTTGGATATGGAGAGAGAGGCAAGTATGGAAAATAGATGTGGTCTGCTTTCCATCATTCTGAAATGTCACTTTCAAGTTGCCCTGCCACAGCGGGTAACTTCAGAAAAATCTCTCAAGAAATATGAACAAGGTAAAGAAAATTTCTTGTGGAAGAGAATGGAGGAAGCACAAAATAAAATGAAAGAAGAAGGAATGTTAGGTAGGAATGGTCTCTCAATGATTGCAGAGAGTAAAACAAGAGATTATTCTTTTGATATATTGGTCACATTTTTAAAGTTTTGTTAAAAGATTGTTTTCCCTAAAAGAAATTGATTGATATAGGCACTCCCATCCCACTCTACTGAATCTACTTCTCCTTGATGGCTTAGGTCTTAGTCAAGCATATTTTGTCACTATAAAGCCATGGGAAAACACTAATTCACATTTCTCTAGATGCTAATTTTAAAATAATCATAGACTTTCTGATCATTTCTTCTAGATTTGGGACACAGAACAGGAGAGGAAAATGACATGAGCAATTGCAATGTGTCATTCTTGAGACAGGAGCCATGAAAGGTGTTAGAGACACAGAAGTGAATAATGAAACTTTTGTTGTATAGTTCAGAGAAAAAAGGTACCCATACAGTTAGTTTTCATTGACTTCTGAGCATTGTGGTAAACAATTTCTATGCATTATTTTACTTGATAATCAGAAAAATATTATGTGGTTGATATTGTTTTCACTCTTTTGGTTGGTGAAGGAACTAAGACTAACAAAAGTTTTAAAGAACGTTCAGAGATACATGGCTTATGGCAGACCTCAAGTTCAAACCTTTCTGATTCCACAATTCATGTCCTTAATAATTCTGCAATGCAGGGGTTTGTCAACAGTGGAAGAATGCAAAATGTACTGGCTGGTTTTTAAGAATTAATAAAGCTGTTGAACTTATCTCAAGTCTAAACAAGGTGATGCCTAGTAGTAAATCAAAGTAGAAGAGAAGGAAGCAAACAGTGATATCAAAACTGAGCTTTGAAGAATGAGAAGATCATCAAGCATTGCAAACAGGGTCAAAGGCATGTGCAAAGTTCTAGAATGACATGGTGTACTTGAAGAATGGTCAGTTGTGAATATGACATAATACGGTGCATGTTGAGATCATGGTGAATGTAAGCTATGAATTTTTCTTGCATTGTGACTTTGGATAAGTCAATAACCACTGGAAAAGTGAATCCTTTACTGGCTGAATTTTGTGGTGATAATCCCACAAGGTCCTTTTGAAATATATTTATACATCATTTTCTTTCTCTTCTTCTTCTGAAGAAGACAATATCATATGCAATCTTCTCAGTTATCCTGGCTCCTATTATTTCATTTATGGATTGCTTTGGTTCTCTACTTTTTCACTATTTCTCTTCTATTACCAGTTAGGTAACCATTTTATTGCTCATTTGCACCTTCACTAGAGGGAAAAGATGTGATAGCCAAATCAGTCAACATTTTATTTTCTTGCAATTCTTATAAAAAACTTTAGTAAGGGAAAAAGCATTAAAAGGGTAATGAATACAAACAGATCTGAAGATGTTTTGTACATTTCATTTCTGTATACTTGGTTTCCTCCCATTAACCTTGTACAATCAACAGTTTGATTTAATTATTTTACCTTAAATATCATATTATATTGTTTTCCTTCCTTTCTGTATTTCATTTTTCAGATAATGTTAACTGAAAAGAATTAAATGTTATGTGGATTAAATAAACATTACATCAAGTTATTGGCAAAACTTCAGTTAGAATCAAAATCTTCTAAATTCTTGATCAGTTCAGTTCAGTCACTCAGTTGTGTCTGACTCTTTGTGACTCCATGGACTGCAGCATGCCAGGCTTCCCTGTCCATCACCAACTCCCAGAGTTTACTCAAACTCGTGTCCATCGAGTCAGTGATGCAGTGTTCCAATGCACAGGATGAGATCCAAGCATCTCATCCTCTGTCATCCCCATCTCCTCATGCCTTCAATCTTTCCCAGCATCAGGGCCTTTTCCAGTGAGTCAGTTCTTTGCATCAGGTGGCCAAAGCATTAGAGTTTGAGCTTCAGCATCCGTCCTTCCAATGAATATTCAGGACTGATTTCCTTTAGGATGGATGGGTTGACTCTCCTTGCAGTCCAAGGGACTCTCAAGAGTCTTCTCCAATACCACAGTTAAAAAACATCAATTCTTTGGTGCTCAGCTTTCTTTATGGTCCATTTGTCACAAGGCTTTGATTAGACAGACCTCTAAAAAGCAAAGTAATGTCTCTGCTTTTTAATAAGCTGTCTAGGTTGGTCATAGCTTTTCTTCCAAGGAGCAAGCGTCTTTTAATTTCATGGCTGCAGTCACCATCTGCAGGGATCTTGGAGCTCCAAAAAATAAAGTCTGTTACTGTTTCCATTGTTTCCCCATCTATTTATTTGCCATGAAGTGATGGGACCAGATGCCATGAATTAGTTTTCTGAATGTTGAATTTTTTGTTGTTGTTTCTTTTCTTTTTCTTTTTATTTTTTAAAAATTTTTATTTTTACTTTATTTTATTTTACAATACTGTATTGGTTTTGCCATACATTGACATGAATCCACCACGGATGTACATGCGTTCCCAAACATGAACCCCCCTCCCACCTCCCTCCCCATAACATCTTTCTGGGCCATCCCCATGCAACAGCCCCAAGCATCCTGTATCCTGCATTGGACATAGACTGGCGATTCGTTTCTTTCATGGTAGTATACATGTTTCAATGCCATTCTCCCAAATCATCCCACCCTCTCCCTCTCCCTCAGAGTCCAAAAGTCTGCTCTACACATCTGTATCTCTTTTGCTGTCTCACATACAGGGTCCTCATTGCTGTTTCTTTTTTTAAAATTTATTTATTTTAATTGGAGGCTAATTACTTTACAGTATTGTAAATACTGTATTTTGCAATACATTGACAAGAATCAGCCACTGGTGTACATGTGTCCCCCCATCCTGAACCCCCTCCCATCTTCTTTCCCATCCCATCCCTCTGGGCTGCCCCAGTGCACGGCTTTGAGTGTCTTATTTCATGCCTCGAACTTGGACTCGTCATCTGTTTCACATATGGTAATATACATGTTTCAGTGCTATTCTCCCAAATCATCCCACTTTCACCTTCTCCCAGAATCAAAAGTCTGTTCTTTATATCTGTGCCTCTTTTGCTGTCTTGCATACAGGGTCAGCGTTACCATCTTTCTAAATTCCATATTTATGCAATAATATACTGTATTGGTGTTTTTCTTTCTGATTTACTTCACTCTGTATAATAGACTCCAGTTTCATCCACCTCATTAGAACTGATTCAAGTGCACTCTTTTTTATAACTGAGTAATATTCCTTTGTGTATATGTACTACAACTTTCTTATTCATTCATCTGCTGATGGACATTTAGGCTGCTTCCATGTCCTAGCTGTTGTAAACAGTGCTGCAGTGAACATTGGGGAAAAATTCTGGGGTACAATTCTTTCAGTTCTGGTTTTCTCAGTGTGTATGCCCAGCAGTGGGATTGCTGGATTGTATGGAAGTTCTATTTCCAGTTTTTTAAGGACTCTCCACACTGTTCTCCATAGGGTCTGTACTAGTTTGCATGCCCACCAACAGTGTAAGAGGTTTCCCTTTTCTCCACACCCTCTCCAGCATTTATTGTTTGTAGACTTTTTGATGGCAGCCATTCTGACATGCGTGAAATGGTACCTCACTGTGGTTCTGATCTGCATTTCTCTGATAATGAGTGATGTTGAACATCTTTTCATGTGTTTGCTAGCCATCTGTATGTTTTCTTTGGAGGAATATATGTTTAGTTCTTTGGCCCATTTTTTGATTGTGTCATTTATTTTTCTGGTATTGAGCTGCATGAGCTGCTTGTATATTTTGGAGATTGATTCTTTGTCAGTTGTTTCATTTGTTATTATTTTTGCTCATTCTGAAGGCTGCCTTTTTACCTTACTTATAGTTTCCTTTATTGTGAAAAAGCTTTTAAGTTTAATTAGGTCCCATTTGTTTATTTTTGCTTTTATTTCCATTATTCTGGGAGGTGGGTCATTAGAGGATCTTGCTGTGATTTATCATCAAGACAGTATGGTATTGGCACAGAGACAGAAATATAGATCAATGGAACAAAATAGAAAGCCCAGAGATGAATCTATGCACCTATGGACACCTTACCTATGACAAAGGAGGCAAAAATGTACAATGGAGAAAAGATGAACTCTTTAATAAGTGGTGCTGGGAAAACTGGTCAACCACCTGTAAAAGAATGAAACTAGAACGTTTTTAAACACCATACACAAAAATAAACTCAAAATGAATTAAAGATCTAAATGTAAGACCAGAAACTATAAAACTCCTAGAGGAAAACATAGGGGGAATATTCTCCGACATAAATAACAGCAAAATTTTGAATGTTGAGTTTTAAGCCAACTTTTTCTCTCTCCCTTTCACTTTCATCAAAAGGCTCTTTAGTTTTTCTTCACTTTCTGCCATAAGGATGGTATCAGTATCTGAGGTTATTGATATTTCTCCCAGCAATCGTGATTCTGGCTTGTGCTTCATCTAGCCCAGCATTTCACATGATGTACTCTGCATATAAGCTGAATAAACAGGGTGACAATATACAGCCTTGATGTACTCCTTTCCCAATTTGGAATCAATCTGTTGTTCCATGTCCAGTTCTAATGTTCTTCTTGACTTGCATGCAGATTTCTCAGGAGGCAGGTCAGGTGGTCTGGTATTCACATCTCTTGAATAATTTTCCACAGTTTGTTGCGATCCACACAGTTAAAGGTTTTGGCATAGTCAAAAAAGCAGAAGTAGATATTTTTCTGGAACTGTATTGATTTATCTATGATCCAACAGATGTTGGCAACTTGATCTCTGGTCCTTCTGCCTTTTATAAATCCAGCTTGCACATCTGGAAGTTCATGGTTCATGTACTGTTGAAGGCTTGCTTGGAAAATTTTGGGCATTATTCTGCTAGTGTGTGAGATGAGTGCAATTGTGCAGTAGTTTGAGCAATTTTTGGTATTGCCTTTCTTTGGGATTGGAATGAAAACTGATTTTTTCCACTGTGGCCACTGTTGAGTTTTCCAAATTTGCTGGCATATTGAATGGGATACTTTAATAGCATCATCTTTTAGGATTTGAAATAGCTCAACTGGAATTCCATCACCTCCACTACCTTAGTTCATAGCACTGCTTCCTAAGGCCCACTTGGCTTCGCATTCCAGGATAGCTGGCTCTAGGTGAGTCATCACACTATCGTGGTTTTCTGGGTCATGAAGATCTTTTTGTATAATTCTTCTTGTATTCTTGCCACTTCTTCTTAATATCTTCTGCTTCTGTCAGGTCCATACTCTTTCTTTCTTTTCCTATGCCCGTCTTTGCATGAAATGTGCCCTTGGTATCTCTAATTTTCTTGAAGAGATCACTAGTCTTTCTGATTCTATCATTTTCATCTATTTCTTTGCATTGATCACTGAGGAAGGCTTTCTTATATCTCCTTGCTTTTCTTTGGAACTCTGCATTCAGATGGGTATATCTTTCCTTTTCTCTTTTGTGTTTAGCTTCTCTTCTTTTCTCAGCTATTTGTAAGGCCACCTCAGACAACCATTTTGCTTTTTGCATTTTTTTTCTTGGGGATGGTCTTGATCACTGCCTCCTGTACAATGTCACCAACCTCTGTCCATAGTTCTTCAGGCACTCTGTTTATTAGATTTAACCTCTTGGATCTATTTGTCACTTCCACTGTATAATTGTAAGGGATATGATTGAGGTCATACCTGAATGGTCTAGTGGTTTTCCCTACTTTCTTTAACTGAAGTCTGAAGTTGGCAATAAGGAGTTCATGATCTGAGCCACAGTCACCTCCCAGTCTTGTTTGTGCTGATTGTATAGAACTTCTCCATCTTCCGCTGCAAAGAATATAATCAATCTGATTTCAGAGTTAACCCTCTGGTATCCATGTTTTGAGTTGTCTCTTGTGTTGTTGGAAGAGGGTGCTTGCTATGACCAGTGCATTCTCTTGGCAAAACTCTGTTAGCCTTTGCCCTGCTTCATTTTGCACTTCAAGGCCAAATTTGCCTGTTATTCCAGGTGTTTCCTGACTTCCTACTTTTGCATTCCAGTCCCCTATAATGAAATGGACTTATATTTGGGGTATTATTTCTAGACGTTCTTATAGGTCTTCATAGAACCATTCAACTTCTTCAGCATTATTGGTTAGGCATAGATTTGGATTACTGTGATATTGAATGGTTTACCTTGGAAATGAACAGAGATCATTCTGTCATTTTTGAAATTGCACCCAAGTACAGCAAGGAGATCCAACCAGTCCATTCTGAAGGAGATCAGCCCTGGGATTTCTTTGGAAGGAATGATGTTAACGCTGAAACTCCAGTACTTTGGCCACCTCATGCGAAGAGTTGACTCATTGGAAAAGACTTTGATTCTGGGAAGGATTGGGGGCAGGAGGAGAAGGGGACGACAGAGGATGAGATGGCTGGATGGCATCACGGACTTGATGGACTTGAATCTGAGTGAACTCTTGGAGTTGGTGATGGACAGCAAGGCCTGGCGTGCTGCGATTGATGGGGTCACAAAGAGTCAGACACGACTGATCGACTGAACTGAACTGAACAGCATTTCAAACTCTTTTGTTGACTATGAGGGCTACTCCCTTTCTTCTAAGGGATTCTTGACCACAATAATAGATATAATGATCATCTGAATTAAATTCTCCCATTCCAGTCCAATTCCTTGATATTGCAGTTCTAAATTCAATCTACTATATTTCCTAGATCTGGTGGCTCAGATAGTATAGAATCTGTCTGTAATGCACGAGACCTGGGTTCAGTCCTTGTGTCAGAAAGATTCTCTTGAGAAGGGAATGGCAACCCATTTTGTAAGATTTGTATTATTCTTGCCTGGAGAATTCCATGGACAGAGGAGCCTGGAGGGTTATAGTCCATGGGGTCACAAAGAGTTGGACATGACTCAGTGACTAATACTCACTTTTCACTTTCTATACTCTCTAAATGTTCTCCTAGATTAGGCACATAAATCTAATAAGAAATGACTATAGCTTCAGGATAATCACCTAATTCATCACCCAAACAATAGCCGTTTTGGCAGGAAAAAGAAGTACAAATAAAAATGAATCCAGGACAATAGTCATAAACCAGATTTAGTCTGGGCAATCTGGAGTGTATGGGTAATCTGTACTTCAATGAAATCAAAGGATACCCAAATATGTTGCCCAAATATGTAGGTTAGACAGTCTCCAGAGCATAATACATGCTCACTTGATCCAGTTGGTATCACTCTGTTCTGGTTAAAATTTTTTTTAAAAAATGGCAGGTGACATGTAAATGCATTTGGGAGTCCATGAATCATTGACATTCTGTTAGTGTTTTTAAAGGCTGAGGTAGTTGGTCTCTCATTCCCTTGTACATAACCAAAACCTTCTAAAAGTTCATCAGTGAACCAGGTACAATTCCTGTATTAGAGTCATTCACAAACTAATGAAGAAGACAGATTAGTAAACAAATATTTCCTGTGCAGAAGAATAAATGCCACCAGAGTAATAAATAAACTATGGTCTGTGGAACACAAAGAATAGGTAAAAACTTTACTATTCCCTGGAAATTGTCCAAGACTGCAATAATGAATCCTCTAGATGAAGGGGAGAAAAGTTAAACAAAAAGAGAGTTATACTAAACAACTCCTCTTAGGTACATTAGGTGCAGGTTGCTTATCATATCAATTAGGTTGTGGCCAGGTTCTTTGAAGGGCTGGGGATTCTGGACTTTATCCTACAGATAATAAGGAACCATCAGTGCTCTTGTTTTTTCTTTAAAGCAGCTAAGTGATACAAACACAAATGTGTTTTAAAATATTTTTCCACTGATATTAATAAAGGCAGGTGCATCTATACAACGTCCTTCCCATGTTTACACGGGTCTTCAGAAAACATAAATGTAATAATGTGTTAAGTATTTAAGCATCTCAACTACACAAAAGCTTGGTATTTGTTTATTTTAAAATATACCTCTAGCCTCTTTCCTTTCACTTTGGCTCCTCCTATCTTTCAGGCTCATATTTTCATTTTAAACAAAAATTTTTTTGAGACTCCTGTCACAGTGCTTCCTTTTTAGGTTGTCAGCATTCCTTCTCTCCTGCTTTTCCAGAAACTATACTTGGGATTTCTTTTCCTTTGGTTTCTTTTTATTGACAAGATGAAACCAAATATATTTTCCCTCCTCTTTTCTTTTGCTTGATTGCCATGCATTCTTGTAGTCTTTGATCAGGAAGAGGAAACTTTCTGCATTATTATTAAATTTGCTGAGTCATTTGCAATTTTCTTTGAATGCTAAGAGCTTCAGTGTCATTAGAGATGAGGTCCAGTCTGGTTGGTTTTTGAATATAATTGAGCCAAATTACATATTCTAACTGTACATCCTAATTTTTAATGAAGCTGAAATGAGAAGGGGTCATAAGGGTGCATGTAGTTACAAAATCTTTCATGAGGTAATAGGGAAATAATGATTAATATCTTTCAATATTGTATTTTCAAGGAGAAAAGCTATTTTAAAAAGAAACCAGAAGAAAAATATTAATTGAGAGAAATATGGGAAAATCCAAGCTTTCAACTGAATGGTCTAATTATTAAAAATAACTAAAAGGTTTTTTTTTTTTCCCAGTAAATTATAGAATCATTGTTTGCTCTACAAAAATAGAATATATATATATATATATATGTACATGTGACATTGTTGCACTCAGTAAACTTCCTTATGCCTTGTTGAACTGACTTTACATTTTTAATGGGTGTGGCAGATTTAAAAAGCGGCTACAACACTTTTCAGCTCTTGCAATTAGGGATATATTTGTCCTTGTCTTAAATCTTGGCTTGAACATGTAACTTACTTTGACCAAAAGAATTTAAGAAACATGATAGAAGTCAAGCTTTCAAATTTCCTTCCTTCTTCTGAAACCCAGTTACTTTGTGAAGAAGCTGAGGCAGCTTTCTAGGTTCTGCAAAACTGTGACTTAGTTGCCCCTTTCGTACCCTTAGGACACGACTGAGCGACTGAACTGAACTGAACTTGCACCCTTAACCCCAATCACCAGAAACCTGAGTGTGACCTTCTACAACCAAGATGTGGTGAACTCAACAGTTCACTTCAATTGTATGAGTAAATCCAGCAGAGGATTGGAAGAACTGCCCAACTTGGTTCAGTCTAAATTGCCAACCCGCAGAACCATAAGCTAATAATCAGCTATTTTTGTCTTAAGCCACTAAGTTGCAGGATGGCTTATAAACATCAAAAACTAATAGAATGGGTTAACATGTCTCCAACTGTGATAGGCTGAATTCTTAGTTCCCCAGATTCCAGCCCTATGCAGACCCTTTTGGAAATGGAAAGGAATACTACTCTTGTGATTAGACAAATATGAAGGGATATTGCAGATGCAACAAAGGTCTCTGATCATTTGCCTTTTAATTAATCAATGGGAATACTATCCTGGATGACCTAATAAATTGCATCCTTAAAAGAGGTCAAAAGGACCTGAAGCAGAAGCAGATATGCTTCTTTTTTCTTTGAAAAAAAAAAAAAAATCTGCAATCTTGTAGGATGATTCCGTGACAAGAAATAGTGGCCAGCTTTCAGAGATAAGAATGGACCCAGGTGACAACAAGCAAGGAAATGGGAATCTGAGTTCTCCAGTTGAAAATTTCAGTAACTAAAAGTTTGGGAGAGGACCTTGAGCCACAGATGAGATCAAGGCCCCAATCTGTGCCTGAATTTTAATTGATGAGACCAAACAAAGCTCCCAGATTCCTGGACTTCCTATTCATGGAAACTGCGAGATAATAATTTAAGTTAAATTTATGGTAATTTGCTATGCAGCAGGAAAAAACAAATATAACAATCAGGTCCTTTGACTTTTAAAGATAATCAGAATTGTGACTTGCAGAGATGGTCTGCTTACAGGTTTCTTTGCCAGGTTGTAAATCTTAGTAAAAGAGTGAAGTGAGGTTCTTTGACTTGAAGAAAGCTATTTTCTCTTCCTCTAGGCTCACAGAAAATGCAGCCCCTTTCAATGTCATGTGAATATAAAGCAAAGAGGAAGATTTTATCTGTAAGTGATGATCTCTTCAAAAGCTAATGTTCAGTTGGAGTCAGAGGATTAGATTATATGACCTCTTGAGGGAATTTCTTGCCCCCATAATGTTGTGGCTCAGAATAATACCATCTTTTCTTGCTCTTAAAAGTGCTGAAAGGCACTCAAAATTATAAGTTAAAGTGCATGACTGATGGGCTTGTTAATGTTGAAAAGGAAATGGCTTGTTCTCTATTATAACACAAACAAAAGGAGCACAACTTCCACCAAGGAAAACAAAGACTAGAGGAAAATTGTCTACTGATCAAATAAACGGCATAATGAAGCCAGTGTAAGTCCCAGCTGGTTACAAACACAGATACAGACTAGCCAGATTTCCACGTGGCAGAATGGATGCAGAGCTTTCTCTGACAGAACAATGACAAGAGATTTCAGTGAATATGCATTGATTTAGCGGGGCTTCGGACAAATCCATCTTTACTGAGTGGCATATATAAGTTCCCTGTCATTAAGTACAAATCAAAGCATTTAAAATGCATGCAAGAAAAATTTTTCAATCCTGCAAGGCTTAGCACCATGCAGAGAGCACCATGGGGCATCAAATTTTTATAGTGTTATTCCTGTACCACTTGCTTGGATCCATCTGACTCTCCACACCCTAATTTGCACTTGATTCTTCTAACTTCTGACCTTTTGATATGTTCACCCTGGCACTTTTGTGCTTATAGCCTTTGCTTCTTTTCTTGAATATGATTTACATTTTCCCCTGAATATGGCATCTTTGTCCCATAATGTATAATGCTGAGATTTTCAACTTTTTTAGGTGGCCATCTTTTCATTAAGAACGCTTCCATTGAGTTCACACTAGCTCCTCAAACAAGACTGAGACAAAACTCAGGCACTATCATATTTCATGCAAATACCATTCTCTTTCTCACATAATCATTCTAATGCTTTGAAAACTTTTTAAGTTGTCTATATAGAGAATGAGGACTTTGAACTAGGACTAGCGGGAGGAGTCACTCATTCATTCAACAAATTTTAATTAAGCACCCACTGCATTTTTGGCACAATTTTAGGGTGTTTTAATATGTCAGTGAACAAAACAAAGATCACTTACATCTTAAATTATTAAGATGTAATATTTATAGGTATAATGATACTATAAAATTGGTAGCAATAAAAATGGAAGGTTGGAATCCATGAAAGAATTTAAGAGCAGAACTGAAGTTCTTATTAAGTATAACTGATTGGACTAGGAACTTTGTCTATGTTATCTATCTCTTTGAATCCTTCCAAAAACCACTTGAAGTAGATATTATTATTCTCAAAGCCATACACTCATTAAGTGAAGAAATTTGAATGTGAACCCACGAATAAAGTGTTCATTATAGCAGGTTTCCCTGAAACCATGAGTAAACAGTGTGATAGAAGTTAGAGAGCATAAAATTTCCAGGCAAGACCTAAAAGTTAAAATTTTTCTCTACTAGTTACTGGGAGTGTGACTGTTGTGGCCTTTTAGATAATGTCTTCTGTTAACCATAATCTTCTGTGCCCTTAACAACATAGATTTGAGACAGTTATGCTTGTCTCTCCCAATAATTGGATTTCTAGTTGGTATAAACTTGAAAGAGCCTATTCACATAGCAGTCATAGAAACTTAAAGAGCTTCTGATGATTCATCTCAACTCTAAAATAAGGGGTTTATCCCTATTTTCTCACTCTCTGTCATTCCAATCTGCACCTTTTTTTTTTCAATGATTTCCAAATTTGTAATATGAGAATCATCTGAAATCCTTATTAAAACACAGAAGACTAGACACCACTCTTGGAGTTTCTGATTCAATCTGTCTGGGGTGGGATCTTAGATTTACATTTTTAACAAGTTCCCAGATAACCCCAATGCTTCTGATCTGCTGATCACTTTGTAAATGAATGTCCTATACATTTATTTTCTCTTCTCACCTCATTCCCTTCTATGTATCTTCTAACCCCTAGTTGGATATATGCAAGCAATCTCCTGTTTGATGGTTCCAATATGCATGAACTTCAGTTACCACGATTTAGTTAAAAAATTACAGTCCCTAACAACATGGCTTAAAATTTTAATTATTATGGTATATAATTGTGAATAATTGCATAAAATACAGACTTCAATGACTAGTTTTTCAGTCCACAAATCACCATATGAATAAAAGATGTGCATAATGACCAGTTGTGTCAATTCTTTGAAAGTCTGTTGGTGGTTGTTCCCATGAGCATTGCTAGTTTACCTGCAGACAGCAAACCATGGAGTTGTTTTACCTTTTTGTCCTCCAGTAATACAGCACTGTGGCATTTTACAAAAGTGAATAATCAAAAGAGAATTGGCAAACAAAGATAAAAGTACAGCAAAGAAATGAAGTGATAACACTGGAAGCGAAATTGCAATCAAATTTAAATGGAGTATTGAAGAAATTGCTGACTGTGGAATATAGACCCTGTCACTATTTGAAAGACTCTAGATAAGAAGTCAGGGGAAATTAGTGAAGATGAAATTATCAACATACATGATGAAGATGATTATAATGAAAAAGAGGATCATATCCCATAAAAGTAGTGCCAGAAGAAACTTCACATTAAAGAACATCTCAGAGATATTTCATGACATTGAAAGCGCAAAAGGTAAAATTTTGGAAGGTGATCCAAAATTAGAAAGGTATATGGCAATATGCCAAGGCATAGAAAAGATGTTCACTTCATATCTTAAATTATAGGACAAGAAGGAAAGCACTGTTCAAGCTATTCTTAATTCAAAGAAATAAAACACTTTAATTCTCAGTCTTTCTAATGTTTAAAATTACAATGTACTAAATAAGAACTAGTTTATTATAGCTTTTCTTTTTCATTCCTCTGTACCTCTACAATAGACAGTAAGAATTTAAAATTTTTTGACAAAAATATTTTAAAGATTACAAAACAGCTATAATTTTCCATCAATTATTGTTTGCCTTGCAGGGTTTCAGTTTGCATTGCTTTTTTATGGTTCTGCACTGCTGCAAATATTGAGAATTGTCTGTACCTGTTTCTCTCTTCCTTAGTACATAGAGATCTCTTTCTGGTCGTAGTGGATCAACTGGTAGCTATATTCACAACTTTACCAGAGTTCCCTGTCTTCACCTCTTAATCATATTCCTCAGGAATAGTTCCATATGGTTGGAATTTATTGCTGTGGTCTAACCAATGACCTGATATTGGTAACCTGCAATAATGTATTTCTTACTCATCTTTATACTTTTGCACTCACCCTGCATGAAGTACACAGTCTGGAGAGCACATTCCCCATTAAGCCATTACTATATATTCATCTGGCTTCCCTGGTGGCTCAGAAGGTAAAGAATCTGCCTGCCAACGCAGGAGACACAAGAGACACGCGTTTGATTCCTGGGTTTGGAAGATCCCCTGGGGAAGGAAATGGCAACCTGCTCCAGTATTCTTACCTGGAAAGTTCCATGGACAGAGGAGCCTGGCGGGCTACAGTCCATGGGGTTGCAAAGAGTCAGACTCAACTGAGCACACATGCCCACACACCCACACACACTCATTACTCGTTGTATTAGTTAGCTGGAGCTTTTTAACAAAGTACCACAAACTGAGTGGCTTAAATTTATTATCTCACATTTCTTTCAGTTTATAAGTACAAAAATCAAAATTTTGTCAGGACTGTACTCCATCTTAAAACTGTAGGGGAATTTTTTCTCACTTCTCTTTAGCTTCTGGTGATTTGCTGGTAATATTTGACATTTCTTGGCTTGCAGTAGCATAACTCTAATCTCTGGCTTTGTTATCACACGAAGATTTCTCTGTTTGTCCCTGAATTCTCATAGTTGTCTTCTTATAAGGACAACAAGTCATATTGGATTAGGGACTCATATTATTCCAGTGCAAATTTATCAACTAGTTATCTTAACTAATAATCTGCACTGACCCTATTTCCAAATAAGGTCTCTCAGCATTTATTTTTACTCTCGATGCATCTTATGAACTAGCCATATTTAAATACTTAATCCATGAGACCTAGCCTCTCTTAGCCCCCACTGCCTCAAGAGTATACTTGGGATATTAATGCCTAGTCACCAAGTAGTTACAAGGATTAATAAACATATTTGTAATGCATACGTCAAAAGATCATGATTCTTAAACACTAATTCCTTCTGAATACATCTCCACCCAGCATTTATAAATTAACATTCACTGAGCACTTGACACTGAGTGTCTTATATTACTGATAAATGCCACTGATTATGTTAATTGACCTAATAATATTGCAAAAACACCAAAATAATTATGGGTAATCTTATGATTTTGCATCTCCAAAAAAACCTAGGAGATATGGTTGCACATGACAGGACCATTTAAAATAGTTTTATTGGCTATTCCACCACTGAATAAAGTTAATTACATATGAATATACACTATGATCCTGGTTCCAGACTAGAGTAATACAAAATCAAATTTCATAAGTGAAATTTTAAAAAGAAATAAAAACCAGTAGAACTACTGAATATACAACTCTTTTTTCTTTTTCTTACAGGGTAAGATGGTGATGGACAGGGAGGCCTGGCGTGCTGCGAT
This sequence comes from Capra hircus, assembly GCF_001704415.2. Lineage (NCBI taxonomy): Eukaryota > Metazoa > Chordata > Mammalia > Artiodactyla > Bovidae > Capra > Capra hircus. The sequence continues at coordinate 43,269,132 of NC_030813.1, forward strand.
TCATGGGGTCACAAAGAGTCGGACATGACTGAACTGAACTGAACTGAACTGAACTGAAGATGGGAATATGATTATTGAAATTTTTCTGCAAAAAGCTTTTTGTTTATGTGAAAGTATACATATTATTACAGTTTTGAAGGATGACAGGTACCTTACAAGTGAATGATTTTGGGTGGAAATATGAGAGAATCCAATTTCAGATCTTTCTGATCATAAGTAAACACTTGTAAGTAAACAAGACCATAGGTTGTCTCATACAGAGGAGTTGTAGGATTATTTACCAAGAAGCCTTAAAAGTCTGATAGAATATCTAGAAAAATATAGAGAAGATATTAGAAAGACTAGATAAAATAATTCAAAATAGCTTTGAGTGTATATGAGCAATCAATATATGAAAAAAGTATCACTGAAACGTCAGAAGTGCTGTAGTCTCATGTGGACTGTTTTGAGATTTAACTATTCCAAGAGGGTTCAGGGATACCTCTACACGTCCATGAATTCTACATCCAGGAACCCGACCAGATTTGCAGAGCGATGGTCAGGGAAAATTTCCTTGTGCTTCTGATACTGCAAGGAAATAGCAATCATTTTCATATATACCCAGAAAACTTTATCCTTCTCAGTAAGACCTTTAGTCAAAGGAAAATAGCCTCACTGAGGCTAGGCTGGGATTTCACCAGAGCCTAACTTACCTGAGGGAAGGGAAATACCCAGTAATAGCCCCCTCTAAACTTGCTGTCTCACTCAAGAGTGGGAATGGGCAGCACTTTTAAAGGTCACAGCCCAGGGGGGCACAGGCTGACTAAGAGACTGAGTCTCTTAGTCATAGGGCTTTCGGATACTTCTCCTACTTCATCTTACCACCATATCAGTAGGTCTCCTGTACAGCAACAAGGGATTAAATGGCTAGAATTAGACACTGAAAAGGGTTTCCCAGGTGGCACAGTGGTAAAGAATCCGCTTGCAGTGAAGGAGACCTGAGTTTGATCCCTGGGTTGGGAAGATCCCCTGGGGAAGGGAATGGCAACCCACTTTGTAAAATGTGTATTATTCTTGCCTGGAGAATTCCATGGACAAAGGAGGCTGGTGGGAAACAGTCCATGGGATTGCAAAGTCCATGGGGTCAGACATGACTAAGCAACTAACACACACATATATATTGAAAGCCTTATTTAAGAAGACATCTCTAAGGTAATACAAATATGAAAGGGAAAACAAAAATAAAAATGCTAGAGGAAATTATAGCCTCTGCTAACTGCAGATAAAGCAAACAGTAAATGCAGCCTAACTTTTAGTCACCAAAAAAAACATAAATCCACCCTCAGTTCAGATTAGTTCGGTGGCTCATTTGTGCCTGACTCTTTGTGACCCCATGGACTGCAGCATGCCAGGCTTCCCTGTCAATCACCAAGTTCTGGAGCTAGCTCAAACTCATGTCCATCAAGTCAGTGATGTCATCCAACCATCTCATCCTCTGGCATCCCCTTCTCTTCATGACTTCAATCTTTCCCAGCATCAGGGTCTTTTCCAATGAGTCAGTTCTTCAAATCAAGAGGCCAAAGGATTGGATTTGAGCTTCAGCATCAGTCCTTCCAATGAATATTCAGGACTGATTTTCTTTAGGATGGACTGGTTGGAACTCCTTGCAGTCCAATGGACTCTTAAGAGTCTTCTCTAACACCACAGTTCAAAAGCATCAATTCTTCTGTGCTTACCTTTCTTTATGGTCCAATTCTCATATCCATACATGACTACTGGAAAAACCATAGCTTTGACCTAGATGAGCATTTCCTGGCAACGTAATGTCTCTGCTTTTTAATATTCTGTCTAGGTTGATCATCGCTTTTCTTCCAAGGAGCAAGTGTCTTTTAACTTCATGACTGCAATCACCATCTGCAGTGATTTTGGAGTCCAAGAAAATAAAGTCTCTCACCATTTCCATTGTTTTCCCTACTATTTGCCATGAAGTGATGGGACTGGATGCCATGATCCTCATTTTTTGAATGTTGAGTTTTAAGCCAACTTTTTCACTCTTCTCTATCACCTTCATCAAGAGGCTCTTTAGTTTTTCTTCAGTTTCTGCCATAAGGGTGGTGTCTGTATCTGAGGTTACTGTTACTTCTCCCAGCAATCTTGATTCCAGCTTGTGCTTCATCCAGTCCAATATTTCTCATGATTTACTCTGCATATAAGTTAAATAAGCAGGGTAACAATACACAGCCTTGATGTATTCCTTTCCTAATTTGGAATCAATCTGTTGTTTCATGTCCAGTTCTAATTGTTGCTTCTTGACCTGCACACAGATTTCTCAGGAGGCAGGTCAGGTGGTCTGGTGTTCCCTTCTCTTGAAGAATTTTTCACAGTTGTGATCCACACAGTCAAAGGTTTTTGGCATAGTCAAACAAAGCAGAAGTAGATATTTTTCTGGATCTGTGTTGCTTTATCTAAGACCCAACAGATGTTGGCAATTTGATCTCTGGTCCCTCTGCCTTTTATAAATCCAGCTTGAACATCTGGAAGTTCATGGTCCATGTACTGTTGAAGCCTTGCTTGGAAAATTTTGGACATTATTCTGTTAGCATGTTAGATGAGTGCAGTTGTGTGGCAGTTTGAACATTTTTGGCATTGCCTTTCTTTGGGATCGAAATGAAAACTGAACATTTCCAGTCCTGTGGCCACTGCTGAGTTTTCCAAATTTGCTGACATATTGAGTGGAATACTTTAATAGCATTATCTCTTAGGACTTGAAATAGCTTAACTGGAATTCTATCATCTCCATTACCTTTGTTCATAATGATGCTTCCTAAGGTCCACTTGAATTCGCATTCCAGGATGTCTGGCTCTAGGTGAGTGACCACACCATTGTGGTTATCTAGGTCGTGAAGATATTTTTTGTATAGTTTTTTTTGTGTATTCTTTCCACCTCTTAATATCTTCTACTTCTGTTAAGTCCATACCATTTCTTCTTTTGTCATGCCCATCTTTGCATGAAATGTGCCCTTGGTATCTCTAATTTTCTTGAAGAGATCTCTAGTCTTTCCCATTTTACTGTTTTCCTCTATTTCTTTGCATTGATCAATGAGGAAGGCTTTCTCATATTTTCTTGCTATTCTTTGGAACTCTGAGTTCAGATGGGTATATTTTTACTTTTCTCTGCCTTTAGCTTCTTTTCTCAGCTATTTGTAAGCCCTCCTCAGACAGCCATTTTGCCTTTTTGCATTTCTTTTTCTTGGGGATGGTCTTGATCACTGTGTCCTGTACAATGGCATGAACCACTGTCCATAGTTCTTCAGGCACTCTGTCTAACAGATCTAACCCCTTGGATCTATTTCTCACTTCCACTGTATAATTGTAAGGGATTTGACTTAGGTCATACCTGAATGGTCTAGTGGTTTTCCCTCCTTTCTTCAATTTAAGTCTGAATTTGGCAGTCATGATCTGAGCCACCGTCAGCTCCCAGTCTGGCTTTGCTGACTATATAGAGCTTCTCCATCTTTGGCTGCAAAGAATATAAGCAATTTGATTTCGGAGGAGTTGACATCTGGTAATGTCCACATGTAGAGTCATTGCTTGTGTTGTTGGAAGTGGGTGTTTGCTATGACCAGTGTGTTCTCTTGGCAAAACTCTGTGAGCTTTTGCGCTGATTGATTTTGTCCTCCAAGGCCAAACTTGCCTGCTACTCCAGGCATCTCTTGACCTCCTACTTTTGCATTCCAGTTCCCTATGATGAAAAGGACTTATTTTGGGGGAGTTAGTTCCAAAAGGCCTTGTAGGTCATCACAGAACTTTTCGACTTCAGCTTCTTTGGCATTAGTGGTTGGGGCATAGTCTTGGATTACTGTGATATTGAATGGTTTGCCTTGGAAATGAACAGAGATCATTCTGTCATTTTTGAGGTTGCACCCAAGTACTGCATTTTGGACTCTTTTGTTGACTATGAGAGCTACTACATTTCTTTTAAGGGATTCTTGCCCATAGTAGTAGATATAATGGTCTTCTGAATTACATTGGCCCATTCCTGTCCATTTTAGTTCTCTGATCCTGGAAATGTCTATGTTCACTCTTGCCATCTCCTATTGACCACTTCCAATTTACCTTGATTCTTGGACCCAGGTTCCTATGCAATATTGTTCTTTACAGCATAAGACTTTACTTCCCTCACCAGTCACATCTACAACTGGGTGTTGTTTACACTTTGGCTCCATCTCTCCTTTGTTTCTGAAGTTATTTCTCCACTCTTCTCCAGTAGTATATTGGGCACCTACCGACCTGGGGAGTTCATCTTTCAGAGTGCTATCTTTTTGCCTTTTCATACTGTTCTTGGGATTCTCAAGGCAAGAATACTGAAGTGATTTGCCATTCCCTTCTCCAGTGGACCACGTTTTGTCAGAACTCTCCACCATGACCTGCCCATCTTGGGTGGCCCTACATGGCATGGCGCATAGTTTCACTGAGTTAGACAAGGCTGTGTTTCATGTGATCAGTTTCGTTAGTTTTCTGTGATTGTGGTTTTCATTCTGTCTGCCCTCTGATAAATAAGGATAAGAGGCTTATGGAAGCTTCTTGATGGGAGACTAGTCATGGGGAAATAATCTTGTTCTGATGGATGGGGCATGCAATATATGCTATGTAATGGTATAGTGGTAAAACAAAAAACATAGTGAAACAGAAATATGGAACCCTGGAAAAAACCTGAACGTTAGACAATAGATAGTCAAGTCATTTGTGGTAAACCTATACTATAAAATATTGTGTGATTATTATGAGTTATTTTTATATTTTATTCCATATTATTCCATATTTTTTTTGACCTGGGTAGATATCAATAAGAGTTTTAAGTGAGAAAAGAAAGTTCCAATGTTTTACATAATATATGACCCTCAGGTTTGTAACTATAAACATTGACAACAATCATCCTTGCACATAAATGTGCGTAGATATTTCTGTATGAATATAGTGAAAGGAGTGGAGAATATACCACACGCTAATAATAATGCCCATTTCAGGGGAAAAAGAGAACCATGACCTACTTGTGAGTAGTGGTGGGTGGGTGATAGTCACATTTATTAACATAGGTCTTCAGATGCTGAATCCATTGCATGTTTTTCTGCCTCTCCCACTAGGACAAACCAAGCAAAAAGTACATTCTTACCTCAATCAATAACTTAAATTACCTATACCAATTGTTATCTAAAAGTAGAAACAAAAACTAACTACATTTTTTCTGATATGTGGTGAGAGAAAGACAATACTTTATCTTTCTTCTGTTGATTGAGATGATTCTCAGAGAGTTTAGATATTGAAAATAACTTTGTATTTGAAATATTTTATATTGAATAATATACATATAAAAAGTTTATTTTCACTGAGGTAAATTTTTCTCTTTTACTTTTTCACTGTGTCTGTAGTAAAATGATTTTCATTAAAAACAATGACCACACTGAAAAATCCCAAAGCATTTTATCAATAAAATGAACTTTCAAATGTGTTTCCTCTATTTGTAATGTTAAATGCTACTTTTCTGCATAACACTTCCATATAACACTTCTGTTGAAATTTGATGAGTTACTGTTGAGATATAACTCTGTATTCACTCATTCATTCATTCAACAATTACTTGCTAAGTGTGTATTAAGTCCTAGCATCCAGCTTTTTCCTAGGTATATGATTCTGCCTGCATAGAGCTCACAATCAATCAGAGAAGACAGACTCTAAACCAGAACTCATATGAATTGTGTATTAAGGTATTAGAAGCATTGGATGTCCTGGCATCCATCATGAACTCAGATCTACAAACAAGAAAATTTTTAGAGAAAGGGAGTGAAGTTAAAGTGAAGGCCTGAAGAGTGAGTAGATAATAGCTAGAAAATAAGGTGATAGGGAGGAGGTTCCAGGCAAAACCAACCATACATGTGAAGGTCCAAAGGAGAAAGAACTAAGTACCTCTGAGGAACTAGAGGTAGTCAGAATGCCTTGAATCTAGAGAACAAAGAGAAGAAGGAAGATGGGTGAAGCCAAAGAAGAGGGTCCAGTGTGGAGGCTACATCAGATCTGTTAAGGACCTGGAACTTGAATGGCCATTTCCAAACTTGTTAATGGGGCTTCCCAGGTGGCATGTTAGTAAAGAATCCACCTGCCAATGCAGGAGATCCAAGACTTAGGTTTGATTCCTGAGTTGAAAAGATCCCCTGGAGAAGGGAATGGCAACCTACTCCAATATTCTTGCCTTGAAAATCACATGAACAGAGGAGCTGGTGGGCTACAGTCCAGGCAGAGTCAGACACGACTGAGTGACTGAGCAAACTTGTTAATGGACTAATCAAATATGCCTATATGAAGGATGTTTCTTGGCTGCCTTCTTTGAAGTCTAATAGATATGCTAACCAACAGACTTAGCTTTGACTTTTACATCTTGCAGATGCTTGATATACTTTCACTGATTTGAGTATTTCATGCATAATCTCCTTTGTTTTATATTTAGAGCCTGCCACCTTCCAAAAAGATTTGGGACACAGTGCAGATAATAAAGTTATGGTAATGTTTTTTTATTTTCTCAAAAACTCTTATATTTCTAAAATCAGAAGACTTGCAATGAGTGAATTCTTTACTTTCCCCTAAATAATGCTTATGGATTTCTACTCATTGTGAGTTCTCTGAGCCTGGGGATGATGCTTAGTATTAATAGATCTCATTTAGTAACAAAGGAATAAATGAATGAATGTTTTATTGAAGGTATAAGGTATAGAAGACTTGCATGTAATGGCAAGTATTAGATCAAGCACTGAGCAGCCTTGTAGTTGGGTGCATGACATAATCTGTGTGTAAAGGCCCTTGCAAACAAATAGGGGAGATCAGATGCCCCACAGACACATGAAAAGATTCATTCTATCACATATGCACCATAAACTGAAGGTTGAGCATGATAAGCCCTGTATAAGAGGAATAATGTATACAGCGCCTAATGCAAGACACAATTTATTTTATTTTTCCTCAAATCAACCCAGTTTGTAAAAGTTCAGATGCTTTTCCAAACCAAATCCAAACTCTAAAGCTTTGGCTGTTTCTTAGTCATTGCTTATATTACAGTTTTGAAAAATCACTGCAGTATGACTTAATTAATTGTCCTGTCTTTCAGTTTTCCATCAAAAGTAGATGAATACCTATGGATCTCACAAATCAATGAGCCCTGGAACTTCCTACAGATAGATTAGCACATCTGTAGTTTAAAGCCAGGTTGCATTAGGAGGGAAAAATATATTCCCATGAGGAATGTTTAAGGGATCAATTCATAAGCAAAGAAAACATGCTATTCTCAGCAAGGAAACGATGTATTTTGCTTCTGTTGCTATGATTAATTACACACCACAACTCTGAGAATGTTTTTAAAGGGCCATAGTCAATCTTTTAAGACCCACAAGTTGACCTGCATTAAACGCTGAGGAGGGACTGCACACTAATTCTAAGCAGCTTTGGCTAACAGACCTGTTGTGTGAGAAATTATGGAAATAAAAAAAACACACAGCCTTTGTGTAACACTTAGAGTCGGCAAAGTTGCCCCACCTTTTGTGACTGATGCCACTAATGAATCACAGTTAAAACAGTCCAATATCTTTCCAGAGAGTCCCACCAATCACACTGTAGTGAAAATGAGAATGAAATGGGCTTCAGTAAAATTTCAAGGCAGCTCATATTCTTCCAGATTCCTCCTTCTAACCAATACATGCACAAATGTGTTTCTAAGAAAAAAAGTACTCATTTTATATCTCATATTGTTTTTTTGTTTAATCCTGATGTGATATGTAAGGCCTTGTTCAATCAGTTACACTTTGTATCAATGACCAAAAAGAAAAAGGAAAAAAGCATAGTCTTTCAAAGCCAGGACATATGTGCAATTTCTCTCTTTGCTCCTCTTACTATCTGACCCTTCTATCTTTCATTTTCCCTCCTCTGCTGAACTTTCCACTCCTAGGTAATGCGTCAGAGCCTCCAAGTGCCACGCCTTGTCCTGAAGCAACCTGACAATTTGTTGCACCAACTCCGTGGTCTTCACATTTTGCAAAATGAAGGTTCCTGGCCACATCTTCTCAGTGAAGTGTTCTCACTGTGACCTCCTACCTACTCTGTGTCGCCTTATTTCATTTGTTCTTCATTATGCTTTACCTGCAAGAGTAGGAAGTGGGCCCTAAGTGCTGATTTTTCACTTCTCACCTCTGAACAACTTTCCCCTACCACATGAAGCTATGTTCTCCTACCTAGAACTATATAAATAATAGTCAATTTGGTTTCAATTTCAAGCAGATGAACCCTGCCTTTACACAGTGACCCCTAGCAATCATAAGAAATGAAGCATGTGCTCTGCCCACCCATTTGTGGAGAAAGGTTGGAGACACCTATTCTGTCCGTTTTTTTCCCCATCTTTCAAGCTCTGTTGGCACTGGTGCATTCCTAGCAATGACCTGGAATAGGACCTTGAAAAAATACAGAATCAATTCCCACTTGTCTACTTCACAGACATCTGGATAAAGGGAAATTATTTGAAAACCCTGAAGTTTAAAGACCTACAACCTTACTACCATAAAGGCTTAAGGCTTCATTTCTGCTGCTTCAAATATTCCATACTGGGGCAGTGTGGAGGCTGATAGAGAAGAAGGATTAGTAGCCTGAAGAAGTATCCTGTGCTGTGGAATGTTGAAGTGTTTTACATTTCTATTACCTGATATCGTAGCACAAGATCCTCAACAGCTTTTGGTTCTCTGTAGATTTTCGCTGTGTAATTTGAGGTATGGGTATGGTCCTTGATTTTTCAGAATTTAGGATCAAAGACAAAAGCACAGATGCATACAAATGCATAAAATACTCAAATTACCCGGTTTAATCTTAACGTGAGTCTGAGAGATTTAAAGAGTGCTAAGTTGTGAAGAAAAAAATAGACACTGGCAAGGTTTCTATTAAAAATGTCATTCCTTCTTGCCTCACTGACCTTGCAAGTCTATCTAGCATGTTCTTCCTTTTCCCGCTACTTATCCTTCAGGAATTATCTTGGCTCTTTCTTTTTCTTAGGATTCTTTCTGTTCATGTTTTTGATTCACAAGTCCCCTTTTCCAAAGGGGCACTTCTCCGTTGATATATTCATCCCTCAGTATTCCCGGGGAGTTGGTTCCAGAATATCCCCATGGATATCAAGGTCCATGAATGCAAAAGTCTGTTATCTAAAATGACTCAGTCAGCTGCCTACCTGTATCCACAAGTTATGCATCCATGTTTTCAACTTTGATCTGCATTTGCTTGGATTTTCTGGCTTGGAAACCAGGGACGTGAGTGTGTATGTGCTAAGTTATTTCTGACTCTTTATAACCCCATAGACTGTGGATTGTCAGGCCCCTTTGTCCAGGGAATTTTCCAGGCAAGAATACTGGAGTGGGTTGCCATTTTCTAATACTGAGGGTCATCTGTAATATGAATGCCAAATTCTATGTTGATTTCAAACTACAGACCTGAGAACCTTGAGGAAAGAAATTTTGTCTCATTCTTTCTTTTTCTTCTCTTTTATTGGGCAGCAATCTTCCCATATGTACATTAATAAGTTATTAGTTGAAAGTGCATCATGAAGACATATAATTAGAACATGATACAGTAAATATTCAAGACAAGCTCAGTAAAAGGTTGGAAGTAGGAACCAGTAGAGATTAAATGGAAATGGAGATGGAAGAAGAATGCCACTTTGTCAGTGTTGAAACAGAGGTGACATGCTTCACGGGATTGCCATTTTACTTTTTACCACGTTAAAGAGTATAATCCTTAGTACAAAGATGAAAGCAAGAAATTTTGTCAAACTTGCTTTCTAATTATAATAACTCAGAAAACTGAAACAAATAAAAGTTGTAAAATGAAGGGAAGCCAAGGAAAATGTGAAAAAAATAAATCTGAAATTATTCTTCCATGGAGAGTGTGGAGAAAAAGTCCATTTGCTATACATTACTTTGTCAGTATTTTTTAATGAGTATTGGGAATGTCATTAGGCTGATGGGTTAAAGACTCACCTTGATAACAGGAGCATGGACAGGGCATAATATGGAGAAATTATACAACATATTTACCAAATGTAATGGACTGATTCTATCACCATATTTGTAGACCATAATAAAATGTGTGCTTGACTAACAGGTATTTTACCTTAAAGTGCTTTTCTTAGTGTATTATAAACTTATTTTCTGACACTGGTTATTACTTATTTCTACAGCCTTTATTATAGGAGCAGTTAAAGAGTAACTTCCACTCTTAAAAAGGTTGATTTGTTTTGCTCCAGGAAGGAGTCTGCTGTGAAATGTTGAGACAAACTCTAGTTAAGGGCAGCTGCCAGGGAACGATAGAAATCATTCATTTCCTTTGCATGCTACCCATCCTTTTATTTGCTCATCTTTCTTACAGTGTAAGTAATTGGTTACAAAGTCAATATTCTCACTTGCCTATTTTCAGTGCTCTTTATTTAATTATTATTTTTTAATCCCCTCAATTCAAGAGCTAGCCAATGGTAGGCAAAATCATGGATATCTACAGACAGGAGAGTAAAATAGGACACAGCATAGTGATTTTACCCATCTTAGAAGATTGGATAATTTCCTCTCATGCACTGAGAAGCTGGGTTAACTTATTTAATTGGTCATTGCTAAAACATTTACCTCATATGGACATACATTATGTGCTTAGAGGAATTCTTGAGTTAATAGATGAAAAGGCTTTTATTCTGCACGCTTTAATATATTTTAAAATATTTTGGTTATTGAGGTTTCTTGTACTTAATCCAGTCTTTTACTTTTTCTTTCATGGGAGAAAAAAAGGGCAGGTCTAAATGCAAATTAACATTACTGTTTAAATATCACAGACCATTTTCTCTGAGCCCAGTTACAATAACTAGTAATTATAAAAATTGCTTGCCTTCGGCTTCCGGCTAAGCCAGTGCTAAACTTGTCCTTTTATTAGATCTGTCAGACTGAGTTAATTATCTTTATGATAATAGATGTGCCTTACCTCCAACAAAACAAATACACTTATAATTAGCTTTTTAGTTAGAATTTTAATTTATTTATAAAGAATGTTTGTTTTCCTTCTTTTTTGCTGCTTCGAAAGAGACAGGATAGAGAGTGGAGGTCTTTCTGTTTATCAGGTTACCAGCCTGCTTACTAGTTTATAAAGGAAGAGAAAAAAAGGACTCATTGTGTTTAATCACCAAATTCAGTATTCTGTAGCACATCACGCCCCTTCCATGTTACATCAATGCAACTCCAAGGCATTTTATTTTATGTCACATACACAAAAAGGGACTCTTTATCTGCCTTCTTAACAAAACAGTGTTATGGAAGCTATTATATGGAAATATTAACAAGTATGAATTGAAAAGCTTCCTGTATCACAGCATAGCTGCCTTAAAAATCAAATCATCTTATACTGTCCCCATATTTTTATGGCTCTTGCTCCTCTTCCATCTATGCCCAGCATGTTTCAGAATATTACACAAATGCCTGCAATGAATTCTTGGAGGATGTCTATGCCAGGAGTAGAAAGGGAGAACATTCTTTGGCGTCACATCAAACAAAGCTGGGCTTTGTCCTTGGTTCTGCTACTCACAAGCTGTGTGACTTATACAAGTTGTTTAACCTCTCTGAGCCTTGGTTTCCTCATCAGTATAATGAGAATAATGCCTAATTTAGTAGGGGATGTTGGAGGAATTAAAGAGAATGTATGTAGCCGTCCCAGCAGGGTGCCGGGCAGAGTTTACAAGCTCAGTAAGGAGTGGTGGCTATTACTGGTATTAAAGTCATGGAGGAGTGTAGACGTCTAGAGAATGTGAAAGTAGTATTACAAACTAAATATCATTTCATAAGTTTTATTTTATATGGAGATATGTTTTCTGCTGGATTGTAAAAACAGGCATCCTGGATTATCTAGAAATTCACTCTAATGCTAATTAAATAATGAAAACACACTGCAAAGAAGCAATTTCCTATAGCTGCTATGACGTCAGCCTGTTCTATGCTGGAAATGGACCGCCTTCTCTCTCAACCTTATTACAGCAGAACACAACTCATTTCTTTTTCTTTCTGTAAACTTACCAACTCACTCATTTCACTTTGAAATTTTCCATTGGTGGAAAGTTCCCCTCCAGCTACTTTTCATCTGCCAAATATAGAGATCTTTGTTAGGATAGCAAAGATCTTTATTCACTCAATGTGGGTCCCAAAGATTCCACGTCAGATTTATCCAGGGTAATGCTCATTCTATTTGCAAGCCATTAGTAATGAGTGATCATTACCCTGATTGCTGGCCAGCAGAGTGATCCCAGGTGATAAACCAGCACTTTGATCTTGTTGCCAGGTGCTCAAACATTGACAAGAAAGTATGGGTGGGATGTTAGAGAGACAGGCAGAGGGCAGTGGAGAGGCTCCTAAATTCTCTTAAGCCAAGCACCAGTGCCTGCGTGCCAAGTGTGGACAGTAGGCCACCAGGCCTCTCTGCCCATGGGATTCTCCAGACAAGAATATAGGTCCTCCTCCAGGAATCTTCCTGACCCAGGGCTCAAACCCACCCCTTTTACTTCTGCTCCATTGGCAGGTGGGTTCTTTGCCGCTAGCACCATCTGGGAAGCCCCTGAGCCCAGCATGCTGGTTCCTAATCCTTGACTGATTTGTTTCTGCAGGTGCTTTAGGAGTTTGGGTATCAAGAAGCCAGGTGTGCTAATTCAGAGACCAGAAAAGGTCTATGATATCAGATATCCAAGATTTTTTCACTCAGGTCCTTCTGCCATCTACATCATATTCTCATGAAACTAGATGACAGTTTTTCTTGTAACTCAGAACCATAGAAACCACTCTCAAATTGCTCAGTTTCATCCCATCATGAAATTGGGCTTCCTCAATGGCGCAGTGGGTAAAGAACAGGCCTGCAATGCAGGAGACACAAAAGACATGGGTTTGATCTTTCGGTTGGGAGGATCCCCTGGAGGAGAAAATGGCAATCCACTCCAGTATTCTTGCTGGGAATTCCCAAGGACAGAGGGGCCTGGTGGGTTACAGTCCAGTTTGTCTCAGAGTCGGACATGACTGAGCACACACTGGACTGGATCATGAAATTATATGGATTTTTTTCTTAAAATCAAAGGTCTCTTTTGTTTCTTATTTTCCCTAAATAGGAGCATAGGTCTTTATTCCCAGGTCCTTTACTTGGTGTTGACATTATGACATTTGGGGGAACGTTTCTATAATCTGTACTTTAGCCCTAAGTGCCTAGAACTGTTCATTCAATTATTCAACAGATTTCTTTTTTTCTTTTTGTCAAATCAGTGTGCTGGTTATAGGGTGTATAGCAGTAAAACGTTACACACTTTCTGTGTTCTCTCTCTGTATCCCTACCATTGCCTGTGTTTGAAAAGGATGAACTGTGACATAAATACCATCCAGTAGCAACAACAACAGCATGGTGGATGCACACTTGGCAATAATACTGAGAAAAAGAATATCTGAGTTTTAGATAATGACATTAGAAGAAAATTTTATCAGACAGATGCTGGATAATTAGAATTTGGGATGTTGTCAGTAACTTCAGCATTTTTAAATTAGCAAAACCATTTATAAAACAATATAAATCTTTTAGCAGCAAAGAAAACAAAGATAGGTGCTTAGTAAAGATATCTAAATTTTATATTATCCTGAAAATGTATACATATATCATCTACTCAATTCAAAACATACTAATTAGGATGTGACTATATACCAGGCACTTACAGTCACTGGGTATTATTAGTGAGCAAGGAATTACTGAACAAAGCTGCTGTATCATCTCATAGCCTTTTATTATGTCTGTGTATAAGATGGTATAATACAAAAAAAGTAAAAGTGAAAGTTGCTCAGTCGTGTCCAACTCTTTGTGACCCGGTGGACCGTACAGTCCCTGGAATTCTCCAGGTCAGAATACTGGAGTGGGTAGCCTTTCCTTCTCCAGGGGATCTTCCCAACCCAGGGATTGAACCCAGGTCTCCCCCATTGCAGCTGGATTCTTTACCAGCTGAGCCACAAGGGAAGTCCGAGAATACTGGAGTATACAAAAAAAGCCCTCTCAAACCGGACCAACTTGTCAGATTAATCAGCCTCTCCATTCCTCTTTTATTTTTAATTTTTTTAATTTTTATTTTTGCTTTATTTTACTTTACAATACTGTATTGGTTTTGCCATACATTGACATGAATCCGCCACGGGTGTACATGAGTTCCCAATCCTGAACCCCCCTCCCACCTCCACTCCTCTTTTAAAACATACAGACCACTGACCTCAGCACACTAAATGCTTACAACTGGTTGATAAAAAACAAATTGTGTCTATTTCTAAAACATTTTTGTGTGCTTCTTGTGCTTTTTAGTATAATTATGTGAGTTAATTAAATTGGTAAACCAATTACACATGAGTGTAAAAAAGAACTGTAGATTCTATAAAGCTAATTGAAATGCTTTAAAGACAGGAGGAGGATGAGTCACTAAAATACACTTGGTGTTGAAATCACCATGTGTACAATAAATGCTTATGCACCATCACATGTATCTGGTGATGGGGGTGCCCTCTAGATACCTATGATGGCTAGGTCTATGGACTACTGAGGTCTGGAGGGAAGAGTGTAGATCTTAGGGAGCTTGAAATATGGAAGCCTTCTTCAAGTAATTTTGATGAATATCCTAAAAAAATGAAAAGTAATAATTCACATTCTCAGTTTCACAAGAAATTAAAAATGTCTTCATTTATCCCTCATGAATTAATTCATGAATTAAATATTTTGGTGAAAAGAATTTTTTAATAGCTGCTAGTAAGACTAAGTGAAGGAAATGCAGCTGAATGTAAAAAGGCCAATCTTGCCTTCCTTTTCTTTCTTTTGTGTAAATCATTTGGGGCTTTTCTTTGCTACTGCTGTGCTCCAATGAGCCAATCTGATCTCCAAGTCATTATTACCTTTTTTGCCTGAATGGCAGGGCTACATACAAATAGAACTTGTAGTGTAATTCTACACTTGTATTAACACTCATTCCTCTCCACTTTATTTAAAAGTAATGATGCAGAGAGGTCCAAAAATAATATTAGACTCTAGCAGCTTGCTGGCAAGACCATTCATTTCTTTGTGTCCTGCATTTCCTTAGCTGTCAGTCCCATGGGCTTAAACAGAGACTCAAGCTCTGGCAGCTAGTTTCACTACTGATGCATTTTAGAGATTTATTAGATAGAGGTGGGGGATGGTCTTCCACATACTTTTAACAAGTCCCATCTCCTGGTGTCTACAGTTTCTTTCTCAAAGCTAGGTCTCACATCCTCTGTTTGTCTCCTTTACATTTTATGGCTACTGCTTTTTCCTGTTATGTCATTTCCTGAAGGGCACTGTTGAGGCACTTCACAAATTTGTGGGACAACTTGCTCATCTTCTGGAGACCTCATTAACAGAAGCTGTGTTCCAGGCAGTGGTAGGGAGAAAACTGTCTTTCCCTTTTAATTCCAGGTATACTTTGTTATGTTGGTATCCATTCAGAGCTCTTTGTGCCCCTAGGAAAATTCAGAATTGATACCAACCCTTTTGGTTTACAGTTTTAGTACCTGCCTGTCCACAAATTTCTGAGAGGAGTGTGATAAGATGAACACGAGACATATTTAAGTAAAATCCATGCACTACACATTACTTCCTTGTAGAAAATGCCTCCTATCTGAGCAATGATTATCTGCTTGACTCTCTTTCCATGGGCTAAGCATAACATGGACCTACAAAGTCTAACACAGTAGAAAAATGCTTCAGCCAGGCTGGGAGGGGGCGCTAGCAGAGAAAGAATTCCCTCTCTCTATTTAAAGGGAGTATCCTTCGATTTGAGCCAATTGTTGTCATGCTAGGATGTGAGCCAAATATAATCAGATCTAAATTTTTTGGTAAAACTCAAATCCAGACTTTTATGTGTACTTGCTTGATTTTTGAATCTTGGCAACTAATTCAAACGTATTAAAAGTCCTGGCCAAACACAATGCATCTCCATTTGGTTCCTAAGTACCTAGTAAATGATGTCTGACTTAGATCATTATTTCTTAAGCATTTCCACCCCAAATCCCTTAGTTAGAGAATCATGGAAGTTTTCTCCTGGGAGACTATGAAGTGATCACCCTCTAGTTTTTCTGTTTGGGTACAGTTGCTTTACAATGTTGCATTAATTTCTGCTGTACAACAACATGAATCAAACATATGTATACATATATCCCCTCTCTCTTGAGCCTCCTTTCCACCCCTTCATCCCACTTGTCTAGGTCAGTCTAGGTCACCACAGAGCACCTAACTGAGCTCCCTGTGCTATGCAATGTGTTCCCACTAGCCATCTGTTTTATACATAGAAGTGTACATATGTCAATCCATTCCCCTGATTCATCCCACCTCCTTTGCCCCAGCCATGTCCACGTGTCTGCTGTCTACATCTGTGTCTCCACTCCTGCTCTGCCGTAGGTTCATCTGTACCATTTGTCTAGCTTCCACATGTATGCACTAGTAAAATGAAGCCTCAGGATTCTATAGTTTATCTCATGATCTCACACATACACCCTGTAAAGGTCTTTACTCAGTTTTCTTTTAGGAAACTCTTTACTTCTCTATAAACTAGATTTCTTCAACTGGTCAACATAACCACTCAGAAAAACATGATCATGCCCAAGATCTTACATTAGTAAGATTAACTTAGGGTTAAGCTAGAAGTTAATACGTTCAATAAATATGTCTGAAACAACTTTTTTTGTGCAAATAACAACATTTAGTTTGCAAATCTGTTCCTTAAGGATTCTTTGGCCTGGTAGAATATGTAACGGCTTCCCTGGTGGCTCCGCGGGAAACAATCTGTCTACCAATGCAGGGGACATGGGTTCGATCCCAGAAGAGAAAATGGCAACCCGTTCCAATATCCTTGCCTGGGCAATCTCATGGACATAGGGGCCTGGCAGGCTACAGTCCATGGGGTCCCAAAAAAGTAGGACACAGCTAAGTGACTAAACAACAACAGCAAGATTATTTAAGGAGGGTATGGCTAAAAAAGAGAGAAATTAAACTTTATCACATGCCTATTATGCAACTGGTACTTTGCCATTTCATTTAATTCTAGAAACTGTCTTATAAAGTAGGTAAGATGAAGCCCACTTGAAAGATAAGAAAGCTAAGTGCTAAGAATATGCAACTAGTATCAGACAGCATAATTGGAAGCCCATACTTCCAGGGTTCAAAATCTGCCACTTGAATGTTAAGTACACATATATCTGGGCTTCCCTGGTGACTCAGATGGTAAAGAATCCGCCTGCAATCCTGGAGACCTGAGTTAGAACCCTGGGTTGGGAAGATCCCCTGGAGAAGGGAAAGGCTACCCACTCCAGGATTCTTGCCTGAAGAATTCCATGGACAGAGGAGATTGGAGAGCTACAGTCCATGGGGTCACAGAGAGTTAAACACAGCTGAGTGGCTAATATACACACAAACCACAGAGGCTAAGACTTGACTGTGACTCCTTGACCCCAGGGATCAAGTCTGTGTGCCTTAGAAACAACATATGTATCTAATCCGATATCCTTAGGCATTTCTATAATCTATCTATAAATAGATATAGATTAATACAGATACAGATAGTAAAGATATATATGCATAAATATAGATTAACATGTGTCTTCAGTTCATTTCAGTTCAGTTTAGTTGCTCAGTCATGTCTGACTCTTTGCGATCCCATGAATCACAGCACGCCAGGCCTCCCTGTCCATCACCAACTCCCAGAGTTCACTCAGACTCGCGTCCATCGAGTCAGTGATGCCATCCAGCCATCTCATCCTCGGTCATCCCCTTTTCCTCCTGCCCCCAATCCCTCCCAGCATCAGAGTCTTTTCCAGTGAGTCAACTCTTCACATGAGGTGGGCCAAAGTACTGGAGTTTCAGCTTTAGTATCTGAAATATACCTATTATACTGATAAGTATTGGGCTCTTGCATAAAATTTCCAATTTCCAATTTCCAGCCCACTTTTGTTTACCAGGAGAATAGCATTCATTTGTGTCTTTGCATCTAAGTAAGAGAAGATAGAACATGACCTAGGAAGAATCCCTAAAATCTGATTTCAGAGATTACAGGGTTTAAGACTCATCATTTCTCTTTCCCTCCATGGCACAAAAATAGAGACTAGAGACAAGGATCACTAGCTAAATGTGACAAGATATTAGCTTTGCTAATGGCTAATCAGGTGCCCAATTGTCCTCCAGCTACAGGGCTTCAGATAAAGTGTGTTGGAGAATGTAGCTTAAAGCTAAAACCTAATGAAAACTTTTCATTTTCATTTCAAAATAAGGCCTGTGAGGAGAGCTGGGTCAGCAAAACCCACTCTGATGATACAAAACCAGCCTTCTGAAGAAGCTTAGCCTTGCCACACACATGACTAGCCGAGAATGAGAGAGAAAGAAAGGAGGAAGGGCAGGTCTCCTTTAGAGCACTTATCTCAGGGGAACAGAGAGGAGAGAGGGAAAGATCACGGCCCAGAAGTGTAAGCAGTGCCAAGAGAGCAACAGCCCACCCTCAGCGTGAGCGGTGATCTGTGCCCTCACAGCGACCTTGCTCGTGAGGAAAAGTGTAGTCTTACCAACGCTGGGTTCCCATTAATCCAAGGTAGCCATTCCCCTCTGTGGGGGAAGCGAGAATAAGAGTGATGTGACGTGTGATGTGAAGAGTTACAGGATGACATGCACACTGCCACACAGGTGTTTGTGTATTGCTGTAGGGTCCTTTCTTAGAAAGCCTTAGAACCCTTTGTTTTCATCAAGGATGATGAAAATTAGGAGGAAGAAGGTGATAGAAGAGAATGAGGTCACTCAGTTCCTGTGATTTTAAAGTTTTATTCTATGTGTAGGGTATTGGGACTGGGACAGACAGATTGAAAACCATTCCTCAAGGTTCCATTGACTAAATGTACCTAAATCCAGGGTTTCTCAAGGCTTTACCTTCAAGGGGCAGTTCACGGTGCCTTTATCCCCACCTGCTGGTCAGTCCTCCTGGTCCTTCTTCAGCTCCACTTTGGCCCCTGCCGTCTCAAAGCTGTGAAACATAGAACTTGAGATGAAATTGAGGACTCCCTATTGTCAGTGACTGATCATTTGGGAAGGACTTGGGGAAAGGGAAATTCCCAAATTCTGCCACAGGGAGAGCCATTCTCTGAGGAGAACTTACTCATTTGCTTATTCAACCAACATTTATCAAGTAGAGTATAGTGATACTCAGGGGTCTGCAGATGCCAGTTTGTGAAATGCTGCAATAAAAGT
This sequence comes from Capra hircus, assembly GCF_001704415.2. Classification (NCBI taxonomy): domain Eukaryota; kingdom Metazoa; phylum Chordata; class Mammalia; order Artiodactyla; family Bovidae; genus Capra; species Capra hircus. Next base: position 43,288,470 of record NC_030813.1, read on the forward strand.
TAAGGGCTGTCATTTCAGTTGTTCCCCTGATACCAATGTTGTAGAAAACAGACTCAAATGTGAGTCTTTGAAACATTATACCAGCGATCATCAAGGATATGTTCTTATTTATATTTAATATCATCATTGAAACAAAAAATTTACAGAGATCACGTGGACCTAGAAAAATTTATCTTAAGAATCTCAAAGACTTTATTCTGCAGTTGAGAAATGCTAGCATAGAGGGAAAATAAATAGTTTTGAGATTAAAATAGACAAGAATTTTAATCCTGGCTCTGAAATTTATGTTTTATTTTAGTCAGATTAGATGACTTGACATATTTATATATAAAAATGAGAATAATATTGCCTATATACTGGAGTTTTTAGGAGGAAGACAGAGTATGATGTATATATATCACACAGTATTTTATACATAGTAAACTCCTTACCAATATGGATTCTTTTTTCTTGCATTATCCCTCTTTATTCCAATTGTGCGTAAGGAGGCATCTGAGGAGATGCAGTGATGAATTAAATATTATACACAAGAAGATCTCAGACGGGTGAGACAATAGACATTTAAATGTGCTTATAATACATTGTGATATATATCATACTAGAATATATTTCAAAAATAAATGAGATATAGAGGATGATTTTTTCCTGATGCACCTAAAAGAAACTGAAAATTGTTTCCCAAGGAGCATATTCCTGGTGAATATTCAGTTAATGATAATAGTGATGATGATGATGTTGATGATGATGATAAAAACGAAGTTTATGATTATGTTGACAATAATGATGGAGATAGTTTACATTTATTGCATATTTGCTGTGTTGTAGGAACTCAATTTGCATATATTACTTGATCCTCACAACACTCTCGTGAGGGAGAAATATAATTTCTATATTGTAGAAAATCACAAGGTGACACAGGTAGCATGGGGAAAAGCTGGGACTTGACCCAGTTCTGTCTGATTAAAAAACTCAAATCCTTAACCACTATAACGCATGCTCTTTCCATGAATTAATTACTGAATGGTAATTAGGTTCTATTTGAACTGTAGTTCATTTGAATTTAAATAGGCTTCCGTGGGTATATTGAGCACCTTTCCCAACTCTATCCCTTTTACCAGTTCCTTGGATTTAGCACCCGGAATGGGATTTGGGGAAATAACACTCCAACACTCAGTACATAGTGTCCTTCAGGAGGTGTGCACTTAACCAGAGATCCTAACTATGGAGCCCATGGCACACCCAGAGCAAGGGAGAGTATTACCTGCTCTGGGCACAGTGAGTGGTTCATGGATGGACAAGCATATGGCTCAACTCAAGAAGCAAACCCCATCAGAGCCAATCCCACAGGCTTCCTCTGTGAGAAAATAAACAGGTGTCATTCCTGTTATCTTAGAATGGAACCTGAGAGATTACAAAATTAGAGATGCTGCAGCTGTATTACTACCACAAAGAGACTAGAAATGAAGCCAGTAGATTGGAGAAAGCAAGAACCTGCAGAGATCAAATCTCCAGAACATCATCTCCAGCCTGCAATTTCAGTTATCTGAACCAATGTATTTTATGCTTATTTCTCTCACAGATGGAGGACTCCTGAATGGTGAAGTAGGCTTGCTTTGATGTCTAGTAAAAATATTTTTAATTATTATATATATTCTATATAAGATATATAAATATATTTTATATTGTGTGTGGCTATATATGCATACATAATATTATGACAACCTTTTTGTAATATAGGCTGAAGTGGTTGCACATTATCAAGGCCATTATCACATCATCTCCATCTCCATCTTTACATCCCAGACATAATCATATACTTAAATTTTATGTTTATCTTAAACTGGACCATTTTAAAATAATATTAAAATGCTACAATATTTTTAGAAATGTTTTTGTTATGGATTATATGAATAATCTACATAATTTATTTTCTATAGTATTCCATTGTATGAATAGACCACAATTTATTTACATTCCATTGTTAGTGACCTGGAATGCATCTAGGTATGGGTTATTAACAATGGGCTTTATCAATGTCCTTGAACATGGCCTCTGGTGCAAATGAGTAAGAATTTTCCCATATATACCTAGAGGAAGAATTTTAGGACTATAAAATACACACATCTTCAACATTACTAAAAATATCAAGTTTTTTTTCTTTTTTCCAAAATATACTGACTGTGGTAGTATTACTTCCACCAAGAGTACGTGAGATCACCCATTACTTTGTATCTTGCATATCTGGTGAATTGTCAAATTTTAAAAATTTTTGTACAGTCTGTACGTTGGAGAAGGAAACGGCAACCCATTCCAATATTCTTGCCTGGAGAATCCCATGGACAGAGGAACCTGGAGGGCTACAGTAGATGGGGTTGCAAAGAGTCAGACACAGCTGAGGCTACTTATGACATTCAGTCTGTAAAATGATATTTATTGAATTTTTATTATTTCTCTTATTATGTTTCTTCCAATATATTTATTTACCCTACCTATTTCATTTTTTTGTTAAGTCTTTGTTCATACATCTTATCCATTTTTCTATTGGATTGTTTGTCTTTTACTTATCAATTTATAGGATTTTTATTACATTCTAGTCCTTTGTACTTGCATGCATGCATGCTCAGTCACTTCGGTCATGTCCAGCTCTTTGGGACTCTATGGACTGTAGCCCGACAGGCTCCTCTGTCCATGGGGATTCTCCAGGCAAGAATACTGAAGTGGGTTGCCATGCCCTCCTTCAGGGGATCTTTCAGACTCAGGGATGGAAACAGCTGGCTCATGAATCTTCAGCCAATTTATGATTTATCTTTGACCTCTTAAGGTTGTTGCACAGTCTGTGTCTGACTCTCTGTGACCCCATGAATTGCAGCACACCAGTGCTGTTCTTCACTATCTCAAGGAATTTGCTAAAATTCATGTCCGTTGAGTCAGTGATGCTATCTAACCATCTAATCCTCTGCTACTCCCTTCTCCATTGCCTTTAATCTTTCCAATCATTAGAATCTTTTCCTGTGAGTAAGTCAGTTCTTCACATCAGGTTGTCAAAACATCAGAGCTTCAGCTTCAACATCAGTCCTAACAATGAATATTCAGGGTTGATTTCCTTTAGGATCAGCTGGTATGATCTCCTTACAGTCCAAGGGGTTGTCAAGAGTCTGCTCTAGCACCACAATTCGAAAGCATTAATTCTTTGGTGCTCAGCCTTCTTTATGGTTCAACTCTCACATCTGCACATGACTACTGGAAAAACTATAGCTTTGACTATGTGAACCTTTATGGGCAAAGTGATGTCCCTACTTTTTAATACACTGTCTAAGTTTATTGTAGCTTTTCTTCCACAGAGCAAACATCTTTTAATTTAATGGCTGCATTCACCATCTGCAGTGATTTTGGAGCCCAAGATAATAAAATCTGTAACTGCTTCCACTTCTTCCCCTTCTATTTGTCATAAAGTGATGGAACCTATTGCCATGATCTTAGTTTTTTAACATTGAGTTTCAAGCCATCTTTTCCACTCTCATATTTCACCCTCATGAAGAGATTCTTTAGTTTCTCTTCACTTCCTGCCATTAGAGTGGTATTAACTGCATATCTGAGGTTGCTAATGTTTCTTTGCTGATATTTCTCCTGGCAATCTTGATTCCAACTTGTGATTCATTCAACTCAGGATTTTGAAAGATGTGAAAGTGATGGGATCCTCCAGGCCAGAATACTGGAGTGGGTAGCTGTTCTCTTCTCCACAGGATCTTCCCTGATTGAACCCAGGTCTCCCACATTGCAGGCAGATTCTTTACCAGCTAAGCCACCAAGGAAGCCTTTGCATTATGTACTCTGAATATAATTAAAATAAGCACAGTGACAATATACAGCTTCCTTATAGTACTTTTTGATAACCAGAAGTTTAAAAATTATTAATATTTACCTCATTAATTCTTCACTTTTATGTAATATATTATATATATATATTAAAAATTCTGCCCTACACCAAATCATGAAGATAAATTTTTATATTTTATTCTAAAGGTATAACAATGTACCTTTAAAATTTGTCTCCTAAACCAAAGAAAGTGTTTGAGGTAGAGATATAATGGCATTTTTTCCATGTAAATACCAATTGCCTCAGCAGATTTTTTGACAAGTTGACTATATTCTCAATGCTCTGAAATGTTCAGTTCAGTTCAGTTCAATCGCTCAGTCATGTCTGACTCTTTTTGACCCCATAAACTACAGTATTCTAGGCCTCCCTGTCCATCACCAACTCCCAGAGTTTACTCAAACTCATGTCCATTGAGTAGGTGATGCCATCCAACCATCTTATCCTCTGTTGTCCCCTTCTCCTCCTGCCTTCAATCTTTCCCAGCATCAGGGTCTTTTCCAATGAATCAGTTCTTCCGATCAGATGGCCAAAGTATTGGAGCTTCAGCATTAGTCCTTCCAACGAATATTCACTATTGATTTCCTTAAGGATGGACTGGTTGGATCTCCATGCTGTCTAAGGCACTCTCCAGAGTCTTCTCTAACATCACAGTTCAAAAGCAACAATTCTTCAGTGCTCAGCTTTCTTTATGGTCCAACTCTCACCTCCATACATGACATGGAAAAACCATAGCTTTGACCTAGATGGACCTTTGTTGGCAAAGTAATATCTCTGCTTTTTAATAGGCTGTCTAGGTTGGTCATAACTTTTCTTCCAAGGAGCAATCGTCTTTTAATTTCATGGCTGCAGTCATCATCTGTGGTGATTTTGGAGCCCCCCCCAAAATAAAGTCTGTTACTGTTTCCACTGTTTCCCCATCTATTTGCCATGAAATGATGTGACCAGATGCCATGATCTTAGTTTTCTGAATGTTGAATTTTAAGCCAAGTTTTTCACTCTCCTCTTTCACTTTCATCAAGAGGCTTTTTAGTTCTTCTTTGCTTTCTGCTGTAAGTGTGGTGCATATTCGTATCTGAGGTTATTGATATTTCTCCTGGCAACCTTGATTCCAGCTTGTGCTTCATCCAGTCCAGCATTTCTCATGATGTACTCTGCATATAAATTGAGTAAGCAGGGTGACAATATACAGCCTTGACGTGCTCCTTTCCTGATTTGGAACCAGACTGTTGTTCCATGTCCAGTTCTAACTGTTGCTTCTTGACTTACATACAGATTTCTCAGGAGGCAGGTCAGGTGGTCTGGTATTCCCATCTCCTTCAGAATTTTCCACAGTTTGTTGTGATCCACACAGTCAAAGGCTTTGGCATAGTCAAAAAAGCAGAAATAGATGTTTTTCTGGAACTCTCTTGCTTTTTTCAATGATCCAGTGGATTTTGGCAATTTAATCTCTGGTCCTCTGCCCTTTCTAAATCCAGCTTGAACATCTGGAAGTTCACAATTCATGTACTGTTGAAGTCTTGCTTGGAGAATTTTGAGCATTGCTTTGCTAGTGTGTGAGATGAATACAATTGTGCGGCAATTTGAACATTCTTTGGCATTGCCTTTCTTTAGAATTGGAATGAAACTGACCTTTGCCAGTCCTGTGGCCACTGCTGAGTTTTCCCAATTTGCTGGCATATTGAATGCAGCACTTTCACAGCATCATCTTTTAGGATTTGAAATAGATCAACTGAAATTCCATCACATCCACCAGCTTTGTCCATAGTGATGCTTCTGAAATGTTACCTCTATCATATATCAAGTTTGCATAAAGTATGGGTCTATTTTTGAATTTTCTATTCTATTCCATTATTTTCTTTGTCTCAATATTGGCCAATAAATATTATATTTTTATAAAAAGTCTTATACACACACACACACACACACACACACACACACAAGTCCCCTCAACTGATTCTTCATCAGAAATATCCTCTAATGTTGGACCTTTTTTATCCACAATAATTTTTCTAATCAGTTTATTTAATTTATGTAAAAAAATCTTGAAAATTTTACTAAAGTTAAATTCCATTTATACCTTAATTTGGAAAGAGTTAACGTTTTTAAAATGTTGAGATGTATATCCATGAATATGGTATACCTCTCCATTATTTAAGTCTTTGTATCTGATGGTAAATTCTGAAATTTTCCCACATAAAGGTCATTTTATCTTTTACTAATTTTATTCCTTTGTAGCATCTATTTTTATCATAGTAAAACTACATTTTTTATCTCTTGTGTCATAGAAATGAAATGTAGATTTTCATACTTAGTCTTGTATCTAGCAACTATAATAAAATATCTTTAATTTTAAGAAATTGCTAGTGTTTCACATTTGTTTTCTGTGTAATCTTATTAATTGTGAATTATAACATTATTGTCTATTATCTTTAAACCCTTAAACTACTATTTTTTTTCAATGTCTTATGACTATGAGCTCAGCAAATGATGAAAAGGAGAGTAAATAGTGTAAAGAACAATTACCTCCTCATTCTCCCCTTATTTCTGAATTTGAAGGGAATAAATGTACTCATATCATTATATATGGTTGCACTGCAGTTTTTGGTTAGACAATCATCATCTTTTTAAGATGTGGCTTATTAAAACTTTTTATCATGGATGTGGATTAAATTCTACCTACTATAATTTATGCCTCTATTTCCATGTTAATATAGATTTTTTTCATCTTTTATATGCTAATAGGATGAATTATGTTAAGAGCTTTCCTAAAATTAAATGATCCTAGCATTCCTGAGATGAATACTGATGGATTATTTTGTTAATGTACATTTCTGAGATTTTTGTAGGTGTAACCATGATTAATATCAGCCTATAATATTCCTCTGCAGTGCTACCTCTTGTCTGTCTTGTTTTAATATAAAGGTAATGCTGGCTTCATAAAATTTAATGAATTATTTCCCTGCCTCTTCTGTTTTTATTTAAAAAAGAAAACTTGAATGATTCTGGAATCAACTATTTCTGGAATGTTTAACTGAACTTGCTTATAAGATTTTGGAGATTTGGTTTATTCTCTAATAGAGGATTTTAACTACTGGTGTGTTTTTAAAATGGTAGTAGAATAATTATTTCTACTACCCTCCAGAGAGTTTGGTGAGTTCTGGTTTGCAAGGAAATTGTAAATTTAATGTAAACATTCAAATTAGCTGTCATGACTTTTAATTGTACATTCTTTTTGTCTCTTAAATCTTGAGTGTGTTATTTAAGCTATATTCCCTTTTTACATTCCAGCAATGGTTTATTCAGTTTTTCTTCTCTCCTTTTCTGATCAACTGTTAAGCAAGTTTACCTACTTTATCAGCCTTTTCAAATAATGTAAATTAGCCATGTAAATTCTTATTATTTTTTCCCTTATACTTATTAAATTCATTTATTTTAATATTTGCTGAGTTTATTCTAGTGCTCCTCATCTAATTTCTAATAAACATTTAGCTTTTTCCAATATAAACATTTGAGTTAATATCTTTAAATGTAGCCTTCAATTATTGATGTGTAGCATTTTAATTATCAATCAATTCTTAGAATTTTTGCATTTCCATTTTTATATTTTTCTCTGACCCATGAGTTATTTGGGAATGTGTAACTTTCAATTTCCAATTTTATTATCACTTTAAAGTTAAATTTTATTATTAATTTCTCACCTAATTGCACTGTGGTCTTAGAATATGCTCTGAATGATAATGACTCTGAGGTTTGCTGAGACATACATAATTCATGGCCCAGTAACTAGATAAATATCCTTACTGGGTGTTGGGAGCTGAGTTGTTTATATGTTTAGCTGATCAAATTGTACAAATTCTTTGTAATTTTTTCTCTATATTTATTGAGGTATACTTAGTATAAAAAAATTACACATATTTAATATATGCATATTGAGTTTGGACATATGTATACTCTCACAATACCATCACCAAAATCAAGGTATTAAGCATATTCATCACCTTGAAAAGATTTCCTCTGTCTCTTTCCTTTTTGCTTTAAAACTATTTTTAATGGCAGTTTTAGGATTACAACAAAATTGAGAGGAAGATATAGAGATATGCTGTATCACATATGCTCCATGACATCATAAAACCATAGCCTTTTCCATTATCAACATCCCCACCTGAGTGATACATTTGTTACAATTGATAAACTTATGGTTACATATCATAGTCACTCAAAATTTATAATTTACATTGTGGTTTATTCTATGGGTTTGGAAAAATGTGTAATGACATATTTCCATCATAAGGAGTCATACAGAGTATTTTTGCTGCTCTTAAAATCCTCCCAGAGCTTCCCTGGTGGCTCAGCTGGTAAAGAATCCACCTGCAATGCAGGATACCTGGGTTTGATCCCTGGGTTGGGAAGATTCCCTGAAGAAGGGAAAGGCTACCCACTCCAGGATTCTGGCCCGGAGAATTCCATGGACTGGATAGTGCATGTGGTCCCGGAGTCGGGCAAGACTGAGTGGCTTTAACTTTCACTTTAAATTCCTCTGTGCTCCACCTATTTATCCCTCAAATCGAACTCCTGGAAACCACTGATATTTTTACTTTTCCATATTTTTGCCTTTTTTAGAATGTCAAATATTTGGAATTACAAAAGTATACAGTCTTTTCAAATTAGCTTTTCTCATTTAGTAATGTGTATTTATGGTTCCATTTAAGCATGTCTTTTCATGGCCTGAGAGCTCATATCTTTTTAGCACTGAATAATATTCCATTGTCTGGATATACTACAGATTCTTTATTTTCCTACTGAAAGAGGAGCTTCCCCAGTGGCTCAGCAGTAAAGAATCCACCTGCGGTGCAAGAGACACAGGAGATGCAAGTTCATCCCAGGGTCAGGAAGATGCCCTGGAGGAGAGCGTGGCAATCCGCTGCAGTATTCTTGCCTGGAGAGTACCATGGACAGAGGAACCTGGTGAGTTACAGTCCATGGAATTGCAGAGTTGAACTCGGCTCAAGTGACACTGAAGGACATCTTGGTTGTTTTCAAAATTCTGGCAGTTTTGAATAAAGCTGTTATAAAACGGACTTGCCTGGTAGCTCAGACAGTAAAGAATCTGACTGCAGTCTTGGTTGCTTTCAAAATTTTGATAGTTTTGAATAAGTGAAAGTGAAGTCGCTCAGTCGTGTCCAACTCTTTGCGACTGTACCCCACCAAGCTCCTGCATCCATGGGATTCTCCGGAGAGGCAAGAATACTAGAGTGGGTTGCCCTTTCCTTCTCCAGGAGATCTTCCCGACCCAGGGCTCGAACCCAGGTCTCCCACATTGCAGGCAGACGCTTTAACCTCTGCACCACCAGGGAAGCAGTTTTGAATAAAGCTGCTATAAACTCCCATGCACAAGTTTTTGTGTGCATGCAAGTTTTTAACTCCTTTAGATAAATATCAAAAACTTAATTGCTGAATTTTATGGTAAGACTATGTCTAGTTTTATAAGAAACTGTCAAACTGTCTTACTAAGGAGCTGTACCAGTTGGCATTATCACCAGTGACAAATGAGAGTTCCTGTCCCACATCTTCACCAGCATTTAGTGTTGCCAGTGTTCTGGATTTTGGCCATTCTAATATTGTGTAGTAATATCTCATTGTGGTTTTAATTTGCATTTTCCTGATGGCGTAAGATGTAGAGCATCTTTTCATAGGCTTATTTGCCATCTATATATCTTTTTTGGTGAAGTGTTTGTTAAGGGGTTTGACACATCTTTTTAAAAATGTTATTTGTTCTCTTACTGTTGTATTATTTTTCCTTTGTGTGTGTGTATGTGAATACTAAGAATTCATAACATGAGATTGAGAGTCAATTTCTAGGTAGGTTGATAAAAAGTCCAGGGTCCCTGAAGAGGAGAGAGGGGTCTGGAGTTCTCAAGAAGGATTTATCAAAAGAGGATCAATGCTTTTTTCCTACATTGTTTGGTCTTAGTCATATAAAATGTTTTTTTTTTCTTTTTCTTTAAGCTCAGAGTTGATGATACACAACAGAACAACTCAGCTTAAACTCTGTACTAAGGATTATATGGCAACAATGTATCCTGCTTGAAAGCATGTTCCCCCTTCTTGAGAACCTTCAGACTAATCCTGTTATCTTAAAATGTATACTATGGGAGTGGGTCTGGTAAGATCTTTACAACCTTGAGACATTCTTTTGATTTATTGTAATAACCAATTAAAAAATATATAGCTCCTTGTTAAGACTAGTGAGGGGGCACCCCCACTCCCCTTTGTGATGTCTGTGTCAGAAGCTTTCTCTGGTCCATTTTCACTAATAAAACTCCGCTGCATAAAAGCTCTTGAGTGATCAATCCTGGCCCCTGGTCCTGAAACTAAATCTTCTTCGGAGATCACGATTCTGACACCGTTCACCCTAGTTATCGAGATCTAGCCTCTTAAAATTTTTAAGTGCACAATACCATATTGCTAAATATAGGCACTATGTGGCACAGCAGATCTCTAGAACATATTCATTCTGCATAACTTTTACTTTATAGCCACTGAACTTCACTGATTTGTCCACTTGGTTTAACAATAGCTGAATAAATGAATATTAAACTCTCTTGCTTTGATGATACTCTTAATTTGCCCTTTGCTTTTTGAAACTGTATTTATTTGTGTGTTATGAAACTATAGCATAAGGTTTTTATGTCTTGAGTTGTCATATAGTTTTTTAAAGTAAAACAATTTATTCTTATGGAGAGATACCCTCAGTTCAGCTCAGTTCAATCGCTCCGTCATGTCTGATTCTTTGCGACCCCATGGACTGCAGCACGACAGGCCTCCCTGTCCATCAGAAACTCCTGGAGTTTACTCAGCCTCATGTCCACTGAGTCAGTGATGCCATCCAACCATCTCATCTTCTGTCGTCCCCTTCTTCTCCCGCCTTCAATCCCAGCATCAGGGTCTTTTCAAATGAGCATGAGGTTTCTATGTCTCGAATTGTTATATAGTTTTTTAAGCTAAAACAATTTATTCTTATGGAGAGATACTCTATTTCTGCCAAAACATTCTGGCTTAATGTCTACTTTTTTCTATATCATTATACCTACACTTTCTATATTTTGGTTAGTAAATGCCTGGAAAATTTTAGATAATGTTTCACTTAACATTTCTATTTTATTTTGATTTGAGTGTATCTTCTATAAGCAGTGTATAACTGAATACTTTTTAATTTATATTTCTGTTGTTCAGTTGCTCGGTCGTGTCTGACTCTCTGTGATCCCATGGACTGCAGCATCTCAGGCTTCCCTGTCTTTTACCATTTCCCTGAGTTTGCTCAGACTCCTGTCCACTGAGTCAGTGATGCCATCCAATCATCTCATCCTCTGTCAACTTCTTCTCCTCCTTCCCTCAATCTTTAGTGATTATTTTAGTGATGGTCTAGTGGTAGTTCATGGGGTCACAAGGAGTCAGACATGATTTAGCAACTGAACAAGTGGTAGTAAACTCTTTTATTAATGCTGGTATTTTGTTTGTAACAAAGTTGGGTTTAAGTTGGCAAGTAGTTTCTCTCAGCATTTTAAAGTTATTATTGTAAATTTATTGTACTATATCCTAGATGCTATTTCTACTCTGAGAAAATATAATTTTCACATCTTTGAGGTAGTCATTTTTCTGTATTTGTTTAATATTTTAACCTACATTCCAAACAAAGGACAGAAATGGTAGGGACCTAACAGAAGCAGAAGATATTAAGAAGAGGTGGCAAGAATACGCAGAAGAACTGTACAAAAAAGATGTTCATGACCCAGATAATCACGATGGTGTGATCACTCACGTAGAGCCAGACATCCTGGAATGTGAAGTCAAGTAGGCCTTAGGAAGTATCACTATGAACAAAGCTAGTGGAGGTGATGGAATTCCAGTTGAGTTCTCTCAAATCCTAAAAGATGATGCTGTGAAAGGGCTACAATTAATATGCCAACAAATTGGAAAACTCACAGCAGTGGCCACAGGACTGGAAAAGGTCAGTGTTCATTTCAATCCCAAAGGAAGACAATGCCAAAGAAAGCTCAAACTACCACACAATTGTACTTACCTCACACGCTAGGAAAGTGATGCTTAAAATTCTCCAAGCGAGGCTTCAGCAATATGTGAACCATGAACTTCCAGATGTTCAAGCTGGTTTTAGAAAAGGCAGAGGAACCAGAGATCAAATAGCCAACATCTGCTGGATCATCAAAAAAGCAAGAGTTCCAGAAAAATATCTATTTCTGCTTTATTGACTATACCAAAGCCTTTGACTGTGTGGATCACAATAAACTGAAGAAAATTCTGAAACAGATGGGAATACCAGAGCAACTGACCTGCCTCTTGAGAAATCTGTATGCAGGTCAGGAAGCAACAGTTAGAACTGGACATGGAACAGACTGTTTCCAATAGGAAAAGGAGCATGTCAAGGAGTACGTCATATGTATATTGTCACCCTGCTTATTTAACTTCTATGCAGAGTACATCATGAGAAACCCTGGACTGGAAGAAACATAAGCTGGAATCAAGATTGCCAGGAGAAATATCAATAACCTCAGATATGCAGATGACACCACCCTTATGGCAGAAAGTGACGAAGAACTAAAGAACCTCTTGATGAAAGTAACATGGACCCCCAGCGTATCTTATTGTTGACTTGCACATCTCAATAGTTAGCCTCATGGATGTTAGCAAATGTAGCCTGCAAGTTTAAAAGGGAAAATGAATTCCATTTTGAGAAGAGATACTTTACAGAGTATCTGGAAACTGAAACAGAAAAAATGTTTTTCAGAGGATTGAGCTACTTTAAAAAGCATATGGATATCCACTTCCTGTAACATCAATAGCTTTCCATCTCAATGAAACAACAACATGGATATCAAGATTTACCTGCATTTTATATCCGTCAAATCAATATAAAAAGATGAGGGTAGAATTTCTGCTGCTTCTGTGGAATGAGAATGAACCATGTTTTACAGTAATGCCGATAAGATGAGCAAAAGAGCAAATGCTGAGAGTTTTTATTTAGGAGCTCTATCCTAAACGGGGTATGCATAAGATATCAAGTATTGAGATGTGCTGCAGTTGTTGATATAAAACATAAAAAGAGTCTTTTACTCCCAAGGAGACTGGCTATTCCATACATCCCACACAATCAAGAGTAGTCCAAACTGATTAGCATAGATTTTAAATAGCAAAAATAAAGGCAATATCATTTAGGAAACTCCTTAAACGTCTGAATTTATTTTAAAACTGACTTAGTGAGCATCAAGATATAAGAGATAGATGACTAAAATGTAAGAAATATGGTGGCCTTCTTCAAGAAAAGATTGGCTTTACAACCCCAGGAAAAATGTTCGAGAGAGTACTTGGTCTTTACAACCTCTCATCTTTTAGAGCCCTCATCTTCCTTTTTTTGGATTCTTGGATTTTAACACTGCCTAATGTTGCTTGTTGATTGCTGAAATTGATTCTGCCCCCCAGCATGGCTCACGTTTCATCATCTCACTTGTTTTTTATAATGTATGTTTCTCAATTTGAGAAATAACTTGGTGATTTGGCTAAAGCAATAGGTTATTCAGAAACTTGCAATCAAGATGAATTCTCTCAAGAGAAATTAAATAATGTAGGAAATGTATTATGAGAATTTTAAAAATCATATCATTTTTTCTGATAAACCACAATAATAGGAAGAATAAGAAAACAAATTATAGAAGAATTAAATACAATATGTATCACATGTATTTGTATAAAATATGCATGCATGCATACATGCTAAGTTGGATCAGTCATGTCCAACCGACTGAAACTATGCGATTCTATAGATTATAACCCACCAGGGCCTTTTCTCCATGGGATTCTCCACAAGAATACTAGAGTGGATTGCTATGCCCTCCTCCAAGGGATCTTCTCAACCCAGGGAGCAAACCCACATCTCTTCTGTCTCATGCATTGGCAGGCAGGTTCTTTACCACTAGCGTCACCTGGGAAGCCCTGTATGAAATATATAAATCAAGAAATCAGTATAAATAAATAAATATATTTGTATGTGTGTGTGTGTGTGTGTATATATTTGCTGATTAAATAGCCTTAGATGATTGAGCTATGAATGGCCTTAACTAATAAGTGCTAGGTCTGTTTCTCTTCATCTTTGCTGTTGCTGGAATTCAAGTCTAAAAGTTCTTTGCCATGCATTGCATTCATTCTTTCTTTTTTTTCAAGTTGTAGTTGATTTACAATGTTATGTTAGAGTCAGGTGTACAGCAAAGTGATTCAGCTTTATGTAAATATATGGATACATATACCTTTTTAGATTCTTTTCTATTGTAAATTGTTACAAGATACTGAATATAATCCCCTGTGTTACACAGTAGGTCCCTGTTGTTTCAGTTCAGTTCAGTTCAGTCGCTCAGTCGTGTCTGACTCTTTGCAACCCCATGAACTGCAGCACGCCAGGCCTCTCTTTCCATCACCAACTCCCAGAGTTCACTCAAACTCACGTCCATTGAGTCAGTGATGCCATCCAGCCATCTCATCCTCTGTCATCCCCTTCTCCTCCTGCCCCCAATCCCTCCCAGCATCAGAGTCTTTTCCAATGAGTCAACTCTTCGCAGGAGGTGGCCAAAGTACTGGAGTTTCAGCTTCAGCATCAGTCCTTCCAAAGAAATCCCAAGGCTGATCTCCTTTAGGATGGACTGGTTGGATCTCCTTGCAGTCCAAGGGACTCTCAAGAGTCTTCTCCAACACCACAGTTCAAAAGCATCAATTCTTCAGCACTCTGCCTTCTTCACAGTGTGACTCTCACATCCATACACGACTACTGGAAAAACCATAGCCTTGACTAGACGGACTTTTGCTGGCAAAGTAATGTCACTGCTTTTCAATACGCTATCTAGGTTGGTCATAACTTTTCTTCCAAAGAGTAAGCATCTTTTAATTTCATGGTTGCAGTCACCATCTGTTGTTTATCTATTTTATAAAGAGTAGTGTGTACCTGTTCATGACAAACTCCTAAAATAACCTTTCTTTTAATCTTTATGTCATTTTCACCTAACTGTTCCTCCTCCTCCTGAGAATTTTGAGTCACTGGCCATATGCACTGCTGTGAGCATCTCTATTTTGAGTCAGTGAGGCCCCTTCTTGCCTCTTCTTTAAGACCTCTTCCTTGATATTTCATGGCAAGTGTCTATCCTGGATTGACTCGAAGTAAAATAGAAAACCAAACTGACAAATGAAACACCAACTGGAAAACATAGACATTCACAGAGTATCATCAGATCTTAACAGAAAAGCATAGCTTCACACTGTCCCTCTGACAGTGTTAGTTTGCTTGGATGTTTAGCATTATCTCAACCATCATCTTTCATTTGCTTGCTTGTTCACATCTGTGAAATCCTGCTAGACTGGAAGCTCCATGAGAGCTGGACCTTTTCTATTTTTCTCCTTCTGAAATACACCTGTCAATTATAGGGCCCATCAGACGCCACATGACTAAAGATCTATGTTGAATGCCTGAAAGTCTGGGGGAAGATGGATATGGGCCAGGAATGCATTTTCAATAATATCATGAAATATGGAAGACTTGGCAGTAGTACTGAACTGTGCTGCCAACAGAAGATCCTAAAGACTCTTCTGAGCAGTTTAAGCGATTTTATTTTGAAATTAGTGAATGTACATTTTAAAAAGCGCTGATATTTCTGTCACCTTTCTCCAAAAATGTGTGTATAATTGAGCAGAAAAGGAAAAGTAGCTAGCTACATTTCTTCTAGTGATTTCAAGTTCTGTATATAGATATGCTTTAAGGAAATCATAAACATAATAGAATAATTTCTCTGCTCTTTTAAATCATATTTGAACAATTGGCACTCAGTTGAGTTTTTAAGTAAAGAGAGAGTAAAGTAGGAAAAAATAACTAAAAAAGCAGAAAGTAGGTACATGACCATAGATACACACGTGATCTTCCCGTAATCTGCATTTTCCACCAGGTTTTCTTGCAGTATATAAGTTTGGAGCTGTACGTGCCATGCTGCTTTAAATATGCTGCTGATGATAACACTGGTAGTAATCATAATAGCATCAGAGTATAAACATTACATTTTTCACATATAAATTTACACTAAGCATTGCACACCCATTTTATAGGAAAATTAATAGATTTTTGGAAGTTTACCACCATCACATCTTATAAACTCAACTTTAGGGCTCCACCTACCATAGGGTTTCTATTTTCAAACCTTCTCCCCCCCCCCCCACCCCACCCCATGCAACACAGCTTGCAGGATCTTAGTTCCCCAACCAGGGATCAAACCTGGTCTTCTCACAATGGAAGAGAGGAATCCAAACCACTGGACCACCAGAAAATTCTCTATTTTAAAACCTTCTAACAGAAAAAAATACCCAACACATTATCTTTTTTTATATCACCTATTTGTTACATGTTATCTTACATAATGGGAATTTCCAACATGTATTAAAACAGTAAAAACATCTTTGTTTTGAAATTATTGGCAGGGGGGTGGGGTGGCGGTATGTATCTTTGGAATGTATCTTTGGCTACCTCCTCTCTGCTCTCTTTAAATAATCTCATTTGCTCTCATTATCCCACTATGCTTTATTGGTTGATGACTTCCCAATCTTTATCTTCAATTTAGACCTCCCTCTCAATCTCAGGTCAATACAGCAAATCCAGCTAAACCACTGCAGATATCTTAAACTTAAGCCATTAACCTCTCCCAGAAATTCACCTCTATTCTGATTTTAGATATTCAATCGAAAAATTTTAACTCCCTTTTAATGCAAATCTCATCAGTTTCATTGGCAAACTATAAAAATAAATTCATAGTTAACCTCAGAAATTTAAGAGAGGTGTCACTAGCACAACAGGATGGTAAGCATTTCTGGAGCTTGACACTGAAACCAAGCAGGTATAAACCCTCTGCAACTTCATCAGGGGCCAGCGAGTATTTATAAAACAAAGGATTTATCTGGAAGAATGCAAGGATAATGAGAAGAGATCCAAAAGGGACAGACTCTGAAAGAAGCATCTGGATATTTCACCTGGGAATTATTTCAAAGACAAATTTTGCATCAGTTCCCCAATTGTAGAGCATCTGACTCCAAAAATTTCTCAGAAAAAGAAATCCCAAAGTAATTGTACAGGCCTAAAAAGTAAGCAAGTGATAAAGGCAGACAGAAACGATAAGAAACTTCCCTACTAAGAGAAGGAATCATTCACCTGCCAGGAGATTCAACCTATTTTATTTGAGGAAATGAAAATTTTGTTTTCAGAACTAATAAGACATTTCTGGCTGAATAAACTCACCAAGTGCTAGGGGGAAAAACGAAGAAATTCTAAAGCTAACTAACTAAATAAAGATGAACACAGATTATCTAAATGGGCAATGAGAATCCGATGGAAACAGCAACAAAGAGAGCTTGAAGCAAGAAGCATCATCCCAGCATTCTAGGGAAAGAGTGCTTGGAATCTTGTTTCCTGTCCTCAGCCAGAACAGCAGTTAAGTGTGAGGACCAGATGAAGATATTATCATTATGTAAGAAAGGAACATTTTCCACTCACAAAGTTTTTCTTAGTGAATTATTTGAGTATGTATTCTTACAAAACCGAAAATAAATCCAAGAGAAAAGATGTGGACTTTATAAATATTATGGAATGAAACATCTATAAATTATATGACTAAGTAATTATTAATACACTAATTGTGAATTGTAATATAACAATTAAGGGATGGTTTGTAAAAATATGGAGACAACATAAAATTATAACAAAATGAAAATGAACAACCTAGATGACTTCAACAACATGAAATGGCCTTGGACACAGGAAAGAGATAAAAGCTAGCTAAGAGTTTTGTCTTGGTTTGTGGGAGAAATTGAGATATTTTAACACCATGAATGTGTACATTAGTTTCCTAGTACTGCTATAATAAGTGAAGTGAAAGTCACTCATTTGTGTCTGACTCTTCGTGACCCTTTGGACTATACAGTCCATGGAATTCTCCAGGCCAGAATACTGAAGTGGGTAGCCTTTCCCTTCTCCAGGGGATCTTCTCAATCCAGGGATCAAATCCAAGTCTCCCACATTGCAGATGGTTTCTTTACCAGCTGAGCCACAAGGGAAGCCCAAGAATACTGGAGTGGGTAGCCTATCCCTTCTCCAAAGGATCTTCCTGACCCAGGAATTGAACTGCTGCTATAATAATTTATCACAAACTGGATGACATAAAACAGACATTCATTCTCTCACAGTTCTCCAAAAGCAAGGCGCTGGAAGTGTTGGTTCCCTTTGGAGGCTCTGAGGGGGAAATACAGTCCACGCCGCTCTACTAGCTTTTCTGTGGAAGCCAGCGGTTCTAGGTGTTCCCTGGCTTGCACATGTGTCATTTCCATTTCTACCTTCTTTCTTCCTCTCTGTGTGTCTTTCATGGTCTCTTATAACAGCACCCATAACTGGCTCTAGAGCCCATCCTAACCCAGAATGATATCATCTTCAGATTCTTGTGCAAATTATATATGCCAAGACCCCTTTTCCAAATAAAGTCATGTTTACATGTAGACATGTCTTTTGGGAGGTCACATTTCAACTTCAACAATGTGTTAACATTTACTGAAAAAAAAATTTTAGAGTACTTAAAATATATCAAGCACTATGAGCTTTATATGTATAAACTGATGTAACCTTTCCAATAAACCTATGAATAATGTGCTGTTATATCTACTGATAAGGGAACTAAGACACAAAGAGTTAATTTGCCACAAATCACAGAGGTAATTAAATGCTAGAGCAAGGATTAGAATCTTTTAATTTGAGTCTAGAATTTATGCTCCTAATCACTATTTTTGTTAAATTTAAATCTCACAAGTTGGATATAGTAAGAGAAGTGGAATGTATAATATACAAGCAACTAGAAGCAATTAAACTGCAACTAATAGAACTTCATTGATTGTATAAAAGGTGGGAATATTCAGAAGGAGATCTCTTAAAAAAGAGAGATAGCATGAAGAAGTCAAAATATGCTGGTTGATATCAATTCAAGTAAAATAGACAAATGTTAAGAAGAACAAAACTATTAATTTCCTACAACATGCTGTTCAAGAGATCGCTAAGTCAAATGATATAAATCAGTTCAGTCACTCAGTCGTGTCCAACTCTTTGCGACCCCATGAATCGCAGCACACCAGGCCTCCCTGTCCATCATCAACTCCTAGAGTTCACTTAAACTCATGTCCATTGAGTTGGTGACGCCATCCAGCCATCTCATCCTCTGTCATCCCATTCTCCTCCTGCCCCCAATCCCTCCCAGCATCAGAGTCTTTTCCAATGAGTCAACTCTTCGCATGAGGTGGCCAAAGTATTGGAGTTTCAGCTTCAGCATCAGTCCTTCCAGTGAACACCCAGGACTGAACTCCTTTAGGATGGACTGGTTGGATCTCCTTGCAGTCCAAGGGACTCTCAAGAGTCTTCTCCAACACCACAAAATGTGGGACGTAAAGTGATGCAAAGGTCCATATAGTCAAACCTATGATTTTTCCAGTAGTTATGTACGGATGTGAGAGTTGGACCATAAAGAAGGCTGAGTGCCAAAGAGCTGATGCCTTCAAACTGTGGTGCTGGAGAAGAAGACTCCTGAGAGTCCCCTGCATAGCAAGGAGATCAACCAGTCAATCCTACTGGAAATCAACCCTGAATATTCATTGGAAGGACTGATGCTGAAGCTGAAGCTCCAATACTTTCGCCACATGATGCAAAAGCTGAACATTGGAAAAGTCCCCGATGCTAGGAAAGGCTGAGGGAGGAGAAAGGGGTGACAGAGAATGAGATGGTTGGATGACATCATTGACTTAATGGACAGGAGTTTGAGCAAACTCAGGAAGACAGTGAAGGACAGGGAAGCCTGGCATACTACAGTCCATGGCGTCACAAACAGTCAGACACAATGGAGCAACTGAACAATAACAACAAACAGTCCTAATGTTCCTTAAATATTGGCCAGAGAATATTTTTGAAATATACATCAGAGTGTGTCATGCCCATGTTCAGAGCTTTACAATGACTTCTTGCTATCTTTTGAATAAAATATTAACTCCTTCAATGGCATAAAATGTCACAAATCATCTGGTTGGTCCCTGCCTAACTTTACATCTCATATCCTCCTCTCTTAATTCTACCCGCACTCTGTATTTTGAGTCCACTGAGGGTTTCTTTTTCTTTTTTGTAAACCCAAACTTGTCTGTACAATCTCTCTTCTCTCTGCCTAAGCTACTCTTCCTATGATACAACCTTGAAGTGATTTACTTTCATCACTCAAATCTAAGGTCACAGTATTTTTTCAGAGATTATCTTCCCCTTAGAACCTAAAGTAAACCAGCATTATGCTCTAGCACTTTGCCTTAACTATTTCTACCCAAATGATTTCAACTACTTGTTCTTACTTGTTTGTTAAGTCATTTACAATCACAAATTCATCCACTTTACAGCTACTGCTATTGCTGCTAAGTCGCTTCAGTCGTGTCTAACTCTGTGCGACCCCATAGATGGCAGCCCACCATGCTCCCCCGTCCCTGAGATTCTCCAGGCAAGAACACTGGAGTGGGTTGCCATTTCCTTCTCCAATGCATGAAAGTGAAAAGTGAAAGTGAAGTCGCTCAGTCATGTCCGACACTTCACGACCCCATGGACTGCAGCCTACCAGGCTCCTCCGTCCATGGGATTTTCCAGGCAAGAGTACTGGAGTAGGGTGCCATTGCCTTCTCAGACTTCAGCATAATTACCCATTAAATGAATCCTCCTTTAGTGACACTGTAATAATATGTGCTTACAAGCATCCAAGAAGTCTTATACACTATGAAACCTAAGGCCAGTCATAGAAGCTGAATGAGCGTTAGCTTCAAGTTAGGTGAATAGTGGTAATTTGTGGTTATGTGTGTGTTTGCTCAGTCGCACAGTCATGTCTGACTCTTTGTGATCCCAGGGACTGAAGCCTGCAGGGCTCCTCTCTCCACAGAATTTTTCCAGGCAAGAATTCTGTAGCAGGTTGCCATTTCCTATTCCAGGGAATCTTCCAGACCGAGGGATTGAAACCATGTCTTTTGTGTGTCTTGCTTTGGCAGGCAGAGTCTTTACCACTCTGCCACCTGGGAAGCCCAATTTGTGGTTTTATATTTAAGCAATTTAAATATACATATTATGACTATGAAGAGGAGTGCTTGAGATGTTGTTCAGTCTCTTTCAGTTCTATCATTAAAACACATCAATGCTATTATTCTGTATGTCATCTATTGACTCCTTAGGTCTGCTCTACATCTTTCTCCCTTCTGCTTGATGCCTGGGGACAAACCAAATCTTTTTCTCTAGTTTCCACTTGGAAGGCTGAGAAATGTCAAAAGTATGTATTTTATTCTTCCCCTGCCAATAATTGCATGCCTGCCATGTGTCAAGACTTAGAAGCCACAAGAACACTACAGTGAACAAGTAGATAAAAACCACTGGCCTTGTAAAGCTTACATCTTAGTTGGCAATGATAGTGAATAAAATAAATCTGCAACATAGCAATGATAATTATAAATAGTAAAGCAGGAAGGATAGCAATGTTGGAGAACTTTGAAATTTAAAGTGGGGTGGTCATAGTTTCTGTAGGACCTGAAGGGCCACTGTAAAGACTGTGGCTTTGGCTTTTACTTCCCTGGTGGCTCAGATAGTAAAAGCATCTGCCTACAATCCAAGAGACCTGGGTTCCATCCCTGGGTTGGGAATATCCCCTGGAGAAGGAAATGGCAACCGACTCCAGTATTCTTGCCTGGAAAATCCCATGGACAGAGGAGCCTGGTAGGCTAGAGTCCATGGGGTTGCAAAGAGTCAGACACGACTGAGTGACTTCACTTTCTTTCTTTTCTTTCTTTTCTCACTGTGAATAAAAGAAAACCATTGACATGGTGGGGGATGAACCTGTGACACAATCTGATTTAACTTTTTTTTTTTTAATTTTTTTTTTAATTTTAAAATCTTTAATTCTTATATGCGTTCCCAAACATGAACCCCCTCCCACCTCCCTCCCCACAACATCTCTCTGGGTCATCCCCATGCACCAGCCCCAAGCATGCTGCACCCTACGTCAGACATGGACTGGCAATTCAATTCTTACATGATAGCATACATGTTAGAATTCCCATTCTCCCAAATCATCCCACCCTCTCCCTCTCCCTCTGAGTCCAAAAGTCTGTTATACACATCTGTGTCTTTTTTCCTGTCTTGCATACAGGGTCATCATTGCCATCTTCCTAAATTCCATATATATGTGTTAGTATACTGTATTGGTATTTTTCTTTCTGGCTTACTTCACTCTGTATAATTGGCTCCAGTTTCATCCATCTCATCAGAACTGATTCAAATGAATTCTTTTTAACGGCTGAGTAATACTCCATTGTGTATATGTACCACAGCTTTCTTATCCATTCATCTGCTGATAGACATCTAGGTTGTTTCCATGTCCTGGCTATTATAAACAGTGCTGCCATGAACATTGGGGTACATGTGTCTCTTTCAATTCTGGTTTCCTCAGTGTGTATGCCCAGAAGTGGGATTGCTGGGTCATAAGGTAGTTCTATTTGCAATTTTTTAAGGAATCTCCACACTCTTCTCCATAGTGGCTGTACTAGTTTGCATTCCCACCAACAGTGTAGGAGGGTTCCCTTTTCTCCACACCCTCTCCAGCATTTATTGCTTGCAGATTTTTGGATTGCAGCCATTCTGACTGGTGTGAAGTGGTACCTCATTGTGGTTTTGATTTGCATTTCTCTAATAATGAGTGATGTTGAGCATCTTTTCATGTGTTTGTTAGCCATCCGTATGTCTTCTTTGGAGAAATGTCTATTTAGTTTTTTGGCCCATTTTTTGATTGGGTCGTTTATTTTTCTGGAATTGAGCTGCAGAAGTTGCTTGTATATTTTTGAGATTAGTTGTTTGTCAGTTGCTTCATTTGCTATTATTTTCTCCCATTCAGAAGGCTGTCTTTTCACCTTGCTTATATTTTCCTTTGTTGTGCAGAAGCTTTTAATTTTAATTAGATCCCATTTGTTTATTTTTGCTTTTATTTCCAGAATTCTGGGAGGTGGATCATAGAGGATCCTGCTGTGATTTATGTCTGAGAGTGTTTTGCCTATGTTCTCCTCTAGGAGTTTTATAGTTTCTGATCTTACATTTAGATCTTTAATCCATTTTGAGTTTATTTTTGTGTGCGGTGTTAGAAAGTGATCTAGTTTCATTCTTTTACAAGTGGTTGACCAGTTTTCCCAGCACCACTTGTTAAAGAGATTGTCTTTACTCCATTGTATATTCTTGCCTCCTTTGTCAAAGATAAGGTGTCCATAGGTGTGTGGATTTATCTCTGGGCTTTCTATTTTGTTCCATTGATCTATATGTCTGTCTTTGTGCCAGTACCATACTGTCTTGATGACTGTGGCTTTGTAGAAGAGCCTGAAGTCAGGCAAGTTGATTCCTCCAGTTCCATTCTTCTTTCTCAAGATTAATTTGTTATTATTATATGTGGTTGTTTTATAGTGTGTGTATGTATTTTAGAATAGATTAAAGGAGAGCAAGTAAAGGCGTAAATAAAATCTATTCAAGAAGTTAATAGCAATCATCCAGGCAAATTATAATGGTGGCTAAAACTAACTTAGTTGCAACAGAATTGTTGACAACATAGTGTGAAATAGTCAGATTCAAGACACAGTTTGAAGGTAAAGTCAATGTGATTTTCTGGAAGATTAATTCATTCAACACATTTATTTAACAGGTTATTCATAGCAAAAGACAGATATTAGGATACGATATCAGATAAGACTTTGTAGGAACTTGGGTTTATAGTCATTGCAGTGAGAGCCACTGTAGGGTATTGTGTGGAGGTGCAGCAAGATCTAACCTTTGTTTTTGAAGGAGAACTCAAATTGTGGACTTCCCCAGTGGCTCAGTGGTTAAGAATCTATCTGCAATGCAGGAGACCCAGGTTCAGTCCCTGGGTCGGGAAGATCCCCTGGAGGAGGGCATGGCAACCCACTCTAGTATTTTTGCCTGAAGAATCCCATGTACAGAGGAGCCTGGCAGGCGACAGTCCACAGGGTTGCAAAGAGTTGGATGCAACTGAAGTGACTGAGCATGCACACATTCAAACTGCAGAACTGACAATAGGCCCTGAAGTCAAGATTTGAAACAGGGAGAACTGCTGTGAGGATGAGTGTGTGAGAAAGAGAACAAGGTATGAAAAAACTGGGAGGAAAGTCAGTTATAGGGAGGATGGTAGAAAGATTAGGATTTATTATAGGCTTTATTAAAATTGAAATGATTCATAGAGATTCACTCTTCACTTTTTTTTCCAGGTGAAGGGATTTCTCTATCAACACACAGCAGTAAGTTATTTAACAGATGACTTTGGAAAAAGCAAGTGGACATGCTGGACACAGTCATCACTTTCATGCTCCTATTTTGGGAACCACTTTACTTGCAGGAAAATGGTGCATTCTCTAATTCTCTGTAATCTAAGTTTGAAAAAGTCAAGCCCCCAATGAAAGTGTCTATATCTGTTCAACAATTGCATTTGATTAAATGAGCACACTTAGATCTTTGGTGAAGCATTAGTAAGTCTTATTTGCTGCAGTTTGATGGGTACTTTCTCTAAAGCCCATTATATAGAATGAAATTGATGTTTTGAATCTCCATATGATTGTCCCCATGGCAATCTGTGAACCCTTTTGAAACTTGGGGGTGGGAGAAAAATGGCATTATTCTTTTTCTTCAACCTAAAGATTTTTTAAAATGAATATGGAGTGAATTTTACACTAAAGATTATTATTAAGAGGCAACCTTCATATCCAAGTCTTCTCAATTTTGAAGATAAAATTGAATTTGACCTTTAACTAAAGATCAGTTCCAGTGGGTAACCAATTTGGACTGATTCCACTGGAGATCACCTAAGAGTATTCTGGCATTGCAAATGGCCATTAAAAGCCATCAGTGCTATAATTCTTTTGGAAACAGATAGTTATGTGAGAGTCATATGATAGTTATTGCTTTATGATTTAGATATTATTTAATGAATAGTTGGAAATATCTATCAAATCTAACTTGACAAAAGAGGACAGAGAGGACCTCCATCTTAGCCAAGACTACATGGTAAAAATGCTATAATTTCCAAAATCATACCCTTCAAACTGACAATAGTGGCATATTATACATTTTTTTTTACATCTTTCACTTAAAATTATCAAAACACTGCAGTACCTGACTTCAGTCTTATATGTTAACTAGAGTCACAGCTATAAATCATTAAGACTACTCAATATCATCATCAGAGGTCATTCTAGATGAGGGGTTTTAACCTGTTTGTGGCATGGACATTTTAGAAGTCTTTTAAAACTGTCTAAGAATAATAGTTTTAGATGTATAGGAGCCCAAGATAAGAACCTTAATATATACAGGACTTTTTCAAGTGTACCTAATTTCTCATGCTTAAATGATATTTGCAGGTTTTTAAATATTTTTCAACAGGAATAGTATTATTTTATTAGTTACTAACCATTGTCTTACCACATTTTTACTTTGTCTATGTGGCTCACAAAATAGTACAAAAATTACATTGGTTGAAAATATCTCATGGCTGATGTAAACAAGCAACTTGTTGATTAACTGGATTATTTTTTGTTTTAGTGATCCAAGTCCCTATAAAGTAATATTACTGGTAATTTACAATTTACAGAAAGCATAATTGCTTTTATGTCTTCTATTAAATATGTGCACATTTACATTTATTATTTGTTTAATTCATGCTTCTTGAGTCCATGATCATACTCATGAGCCCAGGTACTCTTCAAGATGCTAGGGATTCAGTTCTGAATAAGACCAAGTTAAAGTACAGGGAAGAAGGCAAAACAATGGAAGAAGCATCAAAGAAAGGAAGCAAAGAAGAAGAGAAGAGAAACAAATAAAAGAGAATAGAACATAACAGGAGCTGAAAGTGAGGTAGGAGGTGAGGAACGGACCCTGAGGAAATTACATTTGAACGAAGAAGTTATTACAGCAGCCTCACATACGGATTCATGATTTAAAAAATTTTGTTTGAACAAAGCATGATCATGTTTATGGGCAAGATCAAGCATTCTTCTTTAGACCAAAAAATAAATAAATAAAAGACGCTCACTATGTGAAGCAACATTGAAGACACTTACTGCTGAGTCAGTCTGGCAAAAAGAACCAGTGACTGTGCTACTTTCAGTCTACATTTAAAGAAGAGGCAGTGGGGGTGAAATAGGCAGACTCCCCACAAACATTTGACCTGAGTGTCTGTCCATGGTTTCAGCCATGATCAAAGGACCTGTAGTGTTTTATTTTGTTTTCCATTCCTCCTGGCTACATTTGCTCCAAAAAGTCAGCTTCTGCATCAGGTGGTAAGGACCATACTCCCTCTGGAATCTATAGAGAAGAATCCTTCCTGGTCCATTCTAACATCTGGTGACTTGTAAGCGGTCCTTGGCATTCCTTGGCATGAAGCTAACAGTGCTTCTACTTTTGCTCAGTTATCACATGGCATTCTGCTTTCATGTGTCTGTGTCTTCACATTTTCTTTTTTACAAGGACAAGAGCCATGTTGAATTAAGGGTCCATTCTATAGCAGTATGACCTTATCTTAACTAATAACATTTATAATGATCCTATTTTAAATAAGATCACATTCTAAGGTACTAGAGGTTAGGACTTCAACATACACTTTGGGGAGAATGCAATTCAAATGACAATTGTCATTTCTGGAGTTCACACAAAAATTTGAATTACTAGAATTAAAATAGTTCAAAGAATATAGGCTAGGGATTTAGATAGCTAATTACTTACCTTTGGGCTTACATTTGTTATGTTAATTTTAGGAAAGTTGATAAAATGCTTAGACTTTGTTTTCTGATCAATAGAATGGTGATATCATCTACATTGCAGAACTGTTGTAAAGACAGAGATAATGTAAATAAAATGAGAATACCTAGAAAATCAAATTCCCATTCAGTTTATTCTTATAAATATTTTTGATACTTGAAAACTAATATAAGACTAAACAGAAAGGTATTACAATTTGTCATACTTAGGAAAAATAGCAGTCCTGAATCAAAATTGTATTTAAGTTAAAGCGAAAAATAAATGTATTTTTATGTTTCAAGTTCAAAACTCCAAATTAAGATGTAACCATCATACATTTCTAGAGCAAATTGAAGTGAATATAACCCATTAATGACATGAACAGTTCAGGAACCACTAGGAAAAAACGTCCTAGTGGTTGACCTGAAAGATAATAGCCACTATAGTTGCTGAGTATTTCCCAAAGAATTACTTATCTTGAAGTAAAGCCGTGGCTTGTAGTTAAGAACATACTCTACAACAGGCCTGTGCTGACCACCCAATATAAATTATGTCTACCTTGGAAGTCTAACATAGTAGCTTGGTCATTCCTTTATAGCATCTATCTCAATTTATAATTATATATGTAAGTCTGTGTTTACTTGTCCTTTTGTTTTCCACATTAGATCTCAAATATCTAGAGAATAAAGACTGTCTTTAGCCCCTATCACACTGACTGTCACACAGAAAGGGCTTGATAAATATCAGTTTAATGATTAAATGAATTCATGAGTATACAGATGAATAAAACCTTATTACTCTCTCCAGACATTTTGACATATTTGTCTTTAGCAAAGACAATACAATAAATTGTACATTTGTTTACATATGCATTATATAGTGGTAGTGGGAAAAAAAATCCATGAAATATTCCTGGGAAAGTACTTTAAAATTTCCAGTGACAACATATTGTGTATATCAGTGATATCTGTTACTTTTTAATCATTCTTTCTTTTGTATCCAAAGAAAGGTAGACATCAGACCTTTGGAGATGGAATATTGAAAAGCAGAAAAGCAAAGCAAACTAACAACAAAAGTAGGATACAGGAGAAGAAAATGAAAATGAGCAATAAAATGTCAAATAAGGTACTGGTAAAAGTAAGAGGCAAATTGGACCAAAATCTGAAAAAAAAAAAAAAAATCAGATCATTATAAAGAATTGATAAAAGGGACCACATTAGTATATAAGTAAGCCTGCTTAAAAAAGTTAACATTCCATATTTCCACAATTTGGTGCAAAGTAATATGTTCTAACATTATGCTCTATTGTCTAGCTTGACCTACAGTGAATTTCTGTCTTGTAGTACTTGCTTCTGAACTCCTCTGTGCCTAGAATCCCTGCAGCTGCCTGTCACTACACTTCTCATTGTATTCATCTTTCAAGATCCCAATGAGACACCAATTTCTCCATTACAACATATCCATTTTATGTGTTAAAGAAGTTGAGACTCAGGGGTAAAGAGATAATAGAAGTTTACACATTTGGTGATAGGACTAGAACACAAAGGGAGTGTTCTTTCCACAGCATTACAAGGCTGAGGATTTGTAGCATCCTTTGCTCCAAGGTTTGAAATAGTATACATTATTCATCAACTGAGCCATATCATGTCTACCTGGGTCAACATAAGGAGCAGGAAATCTTAGTAAGAATAAACACTGTGATGCTGTCTGCTATATCTTCCCAAATATGCAGATTGAGGTGAATGGAAGAAAATTTCAAAGCCATAGAGTTGCTTAACATAAAAATGGCCCCCAAATTGCATAATATGTGATAATATCATATCAAAGGATACATTTGCAGGGTATGCAAGCATATTGGATGAGCAAATTCCTATTCAACCATGAAATGATTTGCAACACAGTAAGAAAAGCATAACATTAAGGAGATGATTTCCTTTTTCTCTTTAATACTGAACATAACTTTCATTAATTTTAATATGTGACTTTCAAGGGCAAATATGCCCATGGGCATCTGAGAGAGACTCAACAGTATTTTTAATCTAGAAAAGTAGTATAGTTACACAATATAAAATCAATTTATTGATTATTAAAACATTTCATTCAAATTGGACATTTATAGGACTTGGTTGGTGTTTTTCTTCATTTACTTCATTTGAAGATCTTAATGACTATAAACCATAGGAACTTATTTAGGAAGTATCTCTCAGGCCTACAAGGGCAAAACACTCATCATTTTCTGATGTTGCCTACAGACACTTTCATCTACTCGTTTATTCACTTGTTTCGTAAGCATTTATTGGTGTCCATTATTGGGTGCTTCAGAAAAAAAGTCATAATGGTTGTCTTCAAGGAGAACAAAGCTACTGTGGAAAAACATGCAAAAATATGAATGTGATAATAAAATTACCATGAGAAAATTGTGAATGAATTGCAGAGAATGCAGTTGAGGGTAGAAAAGACAAAATTAAATCTTCAAGGAAAGGTCACTCTATGGAGGAGTCTCAGGAGAAAACACTGAAGAGGCTACAGGGCAAAGGCTTGGAGATTTTGCACTGGATGGATCCTGGCAGTGTGGCAAGACCTGGCCTATGATGTGAATTAAGAAAAAAACACTTAAAGATAAGTGAAACTCAGTGATTGAAAACATAGGATAAGTAAATATATGTTCAGGTAAGTGTAAATGTCAGTAAGCAGGGATCAGAATGTTAATAAGACAAAAATAGTCATTTTAAGGAAATAAAGTCACAATAATATAAATATCTCATGGCAGATAAACATGGCTTAAAATTTATACAAGTTGAAATGTTATATTGTGTGTTAGTCCTTCAATCGTGTTTGACTCTTTGCAACCCCATGGGAATGTAGCCCACCACGCTCCTCTGTCCATGGGATTTCCCAGGCAAAAATACTAGAGTGAATTGCCATTCCCTTTTGCAGGGAATCTTCCTGATCCAGGGATCGAAACCAGGTCTTCTGCATTGCATGCAGATTCTTTACCATCTGAAGCATCAGGGAAGCCCAAATGTTATATTAGTGGAAATGAATAGCACAATTATGTAT
This sequence comes from Capra hircus, assembly GCF_001704415.2. NCBI lineage: Eukaryota > Metazoa > Chordata > Mammalia > Artiodactyla > Bovidae > Capra > Capra hircus. Next base: position 43,318,328 of record NC_030813.1, read on the forward strand.
GTTTGACAAACCTAGGTAATCAGGATATGACAGTCATTAATTTATAATAGGTATTATATACTACATACTATTTTGTTTTCTGCTGATTAGTTATGCTCAAAAATTTAATATCTATTACAATATATCATTTCATTATAATATATCAAATAATATAATTGTTATTTTATTATATATAATGTATATGCAACCCAAATATTCTATGTGTGTGTGTGCTCAGTCAGCTAGTCATGTCCAACTCTTTCCAACCCCACAGGCTCATCTGTTCATTAGATTTTCTCAGCAGGAATACTGGAGCAGGTTGTCATCTCTTCTTCCAAGGGATCTTCCTGACTCAGAGATTGAACCTGCGTCTCCTGCATCTTCTGTGTTGCAGGCAAATTCTTCACTGCTGAGCCACTGGGGAAGCCCAAACATTCTACACTACAAAGAAAAATACCTTTCTGGGCATTGCAGATATTTTACAAAAACTGTGAATATAATAGATATGTGTGTGCTTAGTGGCTCATTTGTGTCCAACTCTTTGCAACTCCATAAACTATAGCTTGCCAGGCCCCTCTGTCCTTGAGGATTCTACAGGCAAGAATATTGGAGTGGGTAGCTGTTGCCTTCTCCAGGGGATCTTCCTGACCCAGGGATTGAACCTGGGTCTCCTTCATTGCAGGCAGATTCTTTACCATATGAGCCACTAGGGAAGCATATAATAGGCCACTCCCCCAAAAAAACTCTCAAGAAATTTAAAAAGAGATTAGCTTATTGGGCTACATTATCTTGGTTATAATGCAATGGAACTAAATATTAATATGAAAAGTATATGTTTAAAAATACTTAGAAGATAAAAGTATCATAAATAACTCAGAGTTCAAAGCAGAAATTAAATTTGTCATAACCACTGTATATGGTACAATGCAAATGAGAGTGTGGTCTATTACACTAATGGAATGCAGACAAATTACCACCTAGATGAAAATTTATAAACTTAAATGAACATATATTATGCAAGAAATAATGGAAATGAAAGAACTGAATGATTACTCAAGAATTCATGGCAAAGTAAAACAAAAAAGTCAGTAAAGCATAAAGGAATTAATAAATAAGAAATACTAAGAGAAGGGAATGAGGTAGAAAATAAAAAAGTATCAGAATCAAAAATAAATATAAAGATAAAAAATAATAGCCAAACCTGGCAAATTTAATTGAAAGAAAGAAGATGAAAAGGAAGTCATACAATCTCTTTAACAAGTGGTGCTGGGAAAACTGGTCAACCACTTGTAAAAGAATGAAACTAGATCACTTTCTATCACCGTACACAAAAATAAACTCAAAATGTATTAAAGATCTAAATGTAAGATCAGAAACTATAAAACTCCTAGAGGAGAACATAGGCAAAACACTCTCAGACATAAATCACAGCAGGATCCTCTATGATCCACCTCCCAGAATTCTGGAAATAAAAGCAAAAATAAACAAATGGGATCTAATTAAAATTAAAAGCTTCTGTACAACAAAGGAAAATATAAGCAAGGTGAAAAGACAGCCTTCTGAATGGGAGAAAATAATAGCAAATGAAACAACTGACAAACAACTAATCTCAAAAATATACAAGCAACTTCTGCAGCTCAATTCCAGAAAAATAAACGACCCAATCAAAAAATGGGCCAAAGAACTAAATAGACATTTCTCCAAAGAAGACATACGGATGGCTAACAAACACATGAAAAGATGCTCAACATCACTCATTATTAGAGAAATGCAAATCAAAACCACAATGAGGTACCACTTCACACCAGTCAGAATGGCTGCGATCCAAAAATCTGCAAGCAATAAATGCTGGAGAGGGTGTGGAGAAAAGGGAACCCTCCTACACTGTTGGTGGGAATGCAAACTAGTACAGCCACTATGGAGAACAGTGTGGAGATTCCTTAAAAAATTGCAAATAGAACTACCTTATGACCCAGCAATCCCACTTCTGGGCATACACACCGAGGAAACCAGAATTGAAAGAGACACATGTACCCCAATGTTCATCGCAGCACTGTTTATAATAGCCAGGACATGGAAACAACCTAGATGTCCATCAGCAGATGAATGGATAAGAAAGCTGTGGTACATATACACAATGGAGTATTACTCAGCCGTTAAAAAGAATTCATTTGAATCAGTTCTGATGAGATGGGTGAAACTGGAGCCAATTATACAGAGTGAAGTAAGCCAGAAAGAAAAACACCAATACAGTATACTAACACATATATATGGAATTTAGGAAGATGGCAATGACGACCCTGTATGCAAGACAGGAAAAAAGACACAGATGTGTATACCACACTTTTGGACTCAGAGGGAGAGGGAGAGGGTGGGATGATTTGGGAGAATGGGAATTCTAACATGTATACTGTCATGTAAGAATTGAATCGCCAGTCCATGTCTGACGTAGGGTGCAGCTTGCTTGGGGCTGGTGCATGGGGATGACCCAGAGAGATGTTGTGGGGAGGGAGGTAGGAGGGGGGTTCATGTTTGGGAACGCATGTAAGAATTAAAGATTTTAAAATTTAAAAAAAATAAAAAATTTAAAAAAAGGAAGTCATAAATATGAAGCATTAAAAATAAAAGAATTATATTAAAATCACAGACAATATTAATCGATGTAAAAATTACTATAAACTAAAAATTGGAAAATATGTTATATAATATAAAAATATATATTGATTACCAAAGGTAACTTAAGACATAAAAATCGAAAGAGACAAATAGCAAATATGAAACTATATACAAAAAATGTCTGTTAAAAATGGTGCCGGGGAAAGGCAATTCAAATGATTTCATGGGAAAATTCTGTACAGATCATTCTAATGTTATTTAGACTGTTTTAAAACATAGAAAATAATTTATGAAGTGAACAAAGGACATAAAGAAACTTCAATTTGCATACAAAAGTATACCATATCACCACAGTTTTAGAATTGTAGATTTGAAGACCTTCAAGAAAACACTATCAGTTTGTGCCTAGTATCATACTAAAACAGCAATGTTAGATATGGATTCAAAAATTTCAAGAGCAATTGCTTATCATTTATTAATATAATTATATACATACAGTTGTTCATGTGAATATTTTGATAGTTGCCCAAAATGTATTTCATAAAATTAACTGTTTCTCATAAACATTTGAGAAACCACTTCCTTACAAATTAAAGAAAATCTATACCAAAGATATTTTATTTAATAGCAAGACAACATAAAGAGAAATGGAGGCACAAATATTGATGAATATAAAACGACATAATTGTTATGTATAGATGATATAGGGGCTTCTCAAGTGGCACTAGTGGTAAAAAACCTGCCTGATCAATGCAGGAGACTTGAGAGATGTAAATTACATCCCTGGGTTGGGAAGATCCCCTGGAGGAGGGCATGGCAAGCCAGTATTCATGCCTGGAGAATCCCCAGAGGAGCCTGGCAGGTTACAGTCCATAGGGTCAGAAAGAGTCGGACAGGACTGAAGCCACTAAGCACAAACTCACATAGATGATATAATTAAGCAACAGAATCAAATGAAAAACAACTACAATAAATTGAAGTCCTTTTAGAATTGTTAAAATGTTAATACTTCAGTGGTAAGGAACATCCGTGTCTTATTTGTGGTTTCAATGTGAATGCTCACACTCAGTTCAGTTCAGTTCAGTTCAGTCGCTCAGTCGTGTCCGACTTTTCGTGACCCCATGAATCGCAGCACCCCAGGCCTCGCTGTCCATCACCAACTCCCTGAGTTCACTCTGTCCAATTATCTACCTCTCCAAGATATTCTCATCCCTTCAATTTCTTGTCTTTCATCTTAATAACTAGTCTTTATTTACTTCTTTTTCCTATTAATCTTCCATCTTTATTTAAAATAGCTGTTCTACAACCTCAGCCTTTTTCCTGATCTTATTCTTTGTACCTGATTTAACTACAACTTGGCTCTTCTGAGAGGATTCCCCTGCTTGAAGTGGATTTAAAGCAACTGCTGGTTTTACACTCTTGCAGAACACTTTAAGGTATAGATTCAGAGTCCAGCTACCGCCAACACACTTCTTCTGATGCTTGTGGCTTTATCTCCATAAGCAAAAAGCAGCAACAATGACAAAACAAAACCCCCCCTGTTATGACATACGTGCTATTCGGCTAAATCATTCTGAGCTCCTCTTCCTTGCTATCATCCATAAATATATGGAAACGGCAACCCACTCCAGTACTCTTGCCTGGAAAATCCCATAGACGGAGGAGCCTGGGAGGCTGCAGTCCATGGGGTTGCAAAGAGTTGGACATCACTGAGCTACTTCACTCGCTCACTAACCCTCTTATTCAACTAAAGACTATGGCCCTTAGTTCACACTTTTCCTTTCCAGTGAAATCCTACCATAGTCCAGGGTGACTTCTAGGCCAGAGAAAGGACACAGCCAATACTAGCCAAAAGCCACAATGCAAGTGCCACTTGGACTTTGTGCCCATCTGGGCAAGTCTTATCTCTGAAATAATGATGCCAATGACTTCCCTCTCTCCCCAGCTTCCCATTCCTCCAGTTCTAGATCTCTGCTTTCCCTACATCACTTCTCCCCCACTAACTGGAATGCCCCAGGCTGTGATTGTGGTGGAGGCACATTCACACCAACCTGGGAATTTGAAGAAAATGTCCTATAGGTTTTTGTCTTATTAAAGATCAACTGTTTCCTAACTGCTGGGCTTTAGATTTATGCTCTGATATTTTACAAAAGCAACTGAAGCGCTATGAAGGCAGATGAGGAACCACTGCCCTGGGTTACTTATGCCTCTGCTTACATTTGTATCTTGACAGCCTTTCTTATCCAGCTTGAATTCCAAGTGTAATCATTTCAAATTGGTCTTTGATCAGTAACATCAATCCATTCTTCTACGATCTCTTCTATTGTTTGCAAAGTTAAGTCCTTAACTACT